>NC_044905.1:5894423-6108621 GCF_001633185.2 Quercus lobata | reverse complement strand
ATCAGTATCAGCCGCTCTCTTACGACCATAGCTAATATGGCACCAGCGTGTTAGGAGTCAAGGCTGACGCAGGGACTAAGTATCCCTGATTCTTCTTCTGTTCCTTCATTGATGCCTCCTTTTGCCTCCCCTTCTTCTTCTTTCCCATCACCAAATCCATCCTGGTGCTTTTCCTTCTTCCTCTTCTTCTCCTCATCCATCAAAAGAGGTCCTCCTCTCAATATGGTAGCTACTAGAGCAGAATTTAGCAAGACTTCTTATTTTTGTTGCTCTTTTTTTTTTTATTCTAGTTCTTGTAATTTGTTTCCTATATAGGCTTGTTTAAGCCCTTCATTGTACGCTGTACTACTTCTTTACATTAATAAAAGTTGCCATTGTTTTATTCTATGTATTCTTTCTTTCTTGCAATGGTTATGCCGTGAATGGACGTACTACCGTATGACTTCTTTTCAGTTTTATACTCTGAATGATGCTTAGGGCCGAAATCCCTGTTAATAAAAAGACCTTACTCTGCGCTTATTGAAACTATCCAACATAATAATGCCGATTTGAACAAATGATATTTAGGGCAGAAACCCTTACTCCGAAATCCCTGTTAATAAAAAGACTTTACTCTGCGCTTATTGAAACTATCCAACATAATAATGCCGATTTGAACAAATGATACTTAGGGCAGAAACCCTTACTAAGAAAAAAGAAAAAGATGTTATTATGAGCTTATTAGAACTGTCCGACATAATAATGCCGACCTGAGAAAACGATACTTAGGGTCGAAACCCTTACTAAGAAAAAAGATGTTGTTATGAACTTATTGAAGCTATCTTACACAATAAGACCGACCTGAAAAAGGGTTGTATACCCCAAACTGAACGAGATGATGGCTGAATACTCGGCGCTGTGTAGGAAGTAATCATCCGAGGATATGTAACCCAAAATGAACAGCCCCTGCGGGTCGCTGAGTAATAAGACGTTTCGCCATCTTCGTAATGACCTCCATAGCCTTAGTCTTTTCTGGTATTTGGTCCGAGGACTGAGCGACTTAGAATTCTCCTTAAGTAGCTAATTTTTCCATAGGTTTGAGTCCGAGGACCATGCAATACCTTGGTTCTATCCAAAACTTGATTTTTTAAGTAGTTGGTTTCCCCATAGGTTTGAGTCTGAGGACCATGCAATACCTTGGTTCTGTCCAAAACTTGATTCTTTAAGTAGTTGGTTTTCCCATAAATTTGAGTCTGAGGACCATGCAATACCTTGGTTTTGTTCAAAACTTAGTTTTTTAAGTAGTTGGTTTCCCCATAGGTTTGAGTCTGAGGACCATGCAATACCTTGGTTCTGTCCAAAACTTGATTTTTTAAGTAGTTGGTTTCCCCATAGGTTTGAGTCCGAGGACCATGCAATACCTTGGTTCTGTCCAAAACTTGATTCTTTAAGTAGTTGGTTTCCCCATAAGTTTGAGTCCGAGGACCATGCAATATCTTGGGTTCTGTCCAAAACTTAGCTTTTTAAGTAGTTGGTTTCCCCATAGGTTTGAGTCTGAGGACCATGCAATACCTTGGTTCTGTCCAAAACTTAATTCTTTAAGTAGTTGGTTTCCCCATAGGTTTGAGGCCGAGGACCATGCAATACCTTGGTTCTGTTCAAAACTTGATTCTTTAAGTAGTTGGTTTCCCCATAAGTTTGAGTCCGAGGACCATGCAATATCTTGGTTCTGTCCAAAACTTAGCTTTTTAAGTAGTTGGTTTCCCCATAGGTTTGAGTCCGAGGACCATGCAATACCTTGGTTCTGTCCAAAACTTGATTTTTTAAGTAGTTGGTTTCCCCATATGTTTGAGTCCGAGGACCATGCAATACCTTGGTTTTGTCCAAAACTTGATTCTTTAAGTAGTTGGTTTCCCCATAGGTTTGAGTCCGAGGACCATGCAATACCTTAGTTCTGTCCAAAACTTGATTTCTAAGTAGTTGGTTTTCCCATAGGTTTAAGTCCGAGGACCATGCAATACCTTGGTTCTATCCAAAACTTAGCTTTTTAAGTAGTTGGTTTCCCCATAGGTTTGAGTCCGAGGACCATGCAATACCTTGGTTCTGTCCAAAACTTGATTTTTTAGTAGTTGGGGGAATTAACCCCTCGGCTATGTCGTGGGACATTGGTTTATGGGGATTAGCTCCTCGGCCAAGCCCCTAGAACCATCCGAGCTACTAACGCTTCGAAGCGTAGCCTCTATTGAAGAAACGTAGCCCCTAGTGGAATTTTATGCTAGAACACTACAACCGGCGGTTGGAAATGATGGGGGAATTGTCTCAACCCACCGCCTGTGCCAAGACACAAGCCTTTCCCACAGACGGCGCCAATTGTAAGGACTTAATTTGTAACGACCCAAAATGATACTGAGTTCGCACGTAAAAATGCCCAAACAATATTATTTATAGAGCGTGGGTTTGAAAGGCTAGGCCTTGGTCATCGGACGGGGGTTAGTTGTGGTGATCATACAGAATTAAGCCGTGTTCGCTCGAGGAGTCTTTCTCCTTGAGGCGGTCTGGGAGGCTCTAGTTTTTAGCCTTTTTTCCCAGCCTCTTTTCCGGATTGCTTGCTTCTCCTTTTATATTAGCCTGTACCCTTTATCCTACGTCCACGTGTAGGATCGACTTTCCAGGACTGATACTTGTCCCATCAGCCCATACCCAAAGTGGTTGGGGGTGGTTGTAAAAACTGAAGAGCATGGCTCTGTCAGGTGCAGAGTATTCAATGGCAGTAATGACAGCTTTCCCTTTGTCCTTGGTCGTTATACCATCCAGCGTCCCCTTCTCTATTGACATAGATATTTTAGATTTTTTCTAAAACTGTTCCTATACCGTTCTTGCTCTTTCTTTCAGGGGGACCTCGGATATGCCGAGGACAAAATTATCCTCGACTATGTCTCAAGACTACTTGGACTTTTATTACACGTCCTCGGCTATACCCCTCCTCGGCTCGAGCCTTAAGCCCCAATGTAAAAATAGGCCAGGACCACAAATTCTTGGGCCCCACACTAAGCATTTCAAAGCAATTATAAGTTCTCATTGATTATTTTTTATGTTCTTTAAAATGAGGGGTATAATAGTAATGTTATTATAAAATGATTTCATTCCATTCCTTCCAATGTCACTCCCAAACGGTGTTACTTACTTTCCATTCCATTCCTTTATTTTATAACATCCAAACAAGATTTTTAAATCACATTTCATTCCATTCCTTTCCCTACTAAATTCATTCTATTCTATTCCATTCCATTCCATTCCTTTAATAATCTTTTCATTCCATTTCTTTATAAACTCCCAAACGGCCCCTAAGTACATTTTTAAAGTTTATTTTAATTATAGATGATAGGTCTATTTTGGGATATTTAAAAAATGAGCACCAAAGACTATTACTCCAATTATAGTAGAGTATAGGATGAACTATATAATTAAACCCAACAAAGACTCCCAAATTATACTATCTTCTTTATAGTTTATACCAATTAAAAAGACAAAAGTTATCAACAAAAAAAAAAAAAAAAAGGCAAAAAAAGTTTATTCTCTTATGACCTTTTTGAAACTCCTTAATAAAGAATCAAAAGCCAACAAAAACGGATTAGAAAAATCCTACTTTAAAGTCTCAAATATATCAATTTTCAAGAAGAATTACTAAATCTAACAACAAGATGAGAGTATCTATTTCTTATTGAAAATGTGTCGTAATTCTTATTTGGATTACACCATTCATATACCTAATATCAATAAAAAAAATTCTTCCAAGTGCTTTTTAGCTTTATCAAATAAATTTGAGTAAATTGCAAATTACACTCCTAAAGTTTGGAAGTGATTGGATTTTACACCCTGAAATTTTGGAATTTGGATTTTACCTCCTAATATTTAGGGGTGTTTGGAGTTCACACCCTGGCGTTTTAGAATTTGGATTTTACCCCCTATATTTTAGGGGTGATTGGATTTTACTTCTTAAAATTTGAGAGTATTTGAATTTTACACCCTAAAGTTTCAGAATTTAGGAGTGTAAAATTCAAATACTCTCTAACTTTAGGGGGTAAAATCTAAAGTTTGAAATCTCAGGGTGTAAAATCCAAACACCCCAAACTTTAAGGGGTAAAATCTAAAATTTGAAATTTTAGGGTGTAAAATCTAAACGCCCCCGAACTTTAGGGGTGTAATTTGCAATTTATCCAATAAATTTTGATAATTTTATTGCTTTGTTTCAATTAAATTATTCATTACTACCATAAGGGACCATTGAACCACATTCCTATTAGGCAAAATGATAGCTTCCCAAGTGTTAGAGCTTGGGGGTCGAGGGAGATCTTGGCTTCTAGTTCCACGAAGCACTTTGCAATAGATTTCTAAACAACAACAACAATAATGATAATAATAATAATTATTATTATTATTATTGTACGGGGCAGGTCTTAAAACTAGGCCCAACCCACTAAAAGTGGGTTAAGACAAAGGTCTAATACAATTAATTTGTAGAGATGGGTAGTTAAGGCCAACACTTTGATTCCTAAGGACTATGGCTTGATAATTAAAGAATTGGGCTTTGTAAGAATGACAATACTTGATAGAAATATAACAAGAAAAGAAAAGCTTCTTATTTAATTCTTTCCTCAGGCTGGCCGAGGTACAATTGTTCTTAAGAAATACAATTCTCGGTATTACACTGATCTTTTTCTCTCTCTATTTTTCTATTTCTCTCTCTGAACTTTGTATGATCCCCCTTCAAAGATGATCTTCCTTCCTATTTATTGTCGTTTGAATTGCATCACAGCCTTCCACTTGGAAGGCTGTTGATCTCTCTTTGGATACTTGTCACATCACTGCCTTACTGGTGGTAGAGTAGATTACAGACTGTGAAGTCATTATTCAGAAGTCATTCTGCAATTAATGAAGCAGAGAGAGTTGTTGTAGGTTATTTAATATAGATGGAAGCTTTATCTAGAAGTTTCCTTTCTGTTTTGTCTATGCGTCATTATTGTACTCCTCGACCTTTCAAACTCAGCTCTTGTGGCCTTCCTCCTATCTCCCAAGGAGTAGTTGTTCCTCGGACTCCTCGGGCAAGCCGTAACCCTCGACTTTCCTAGTCCACCAAGTACTTAGGTTCTCTGGATTGGACTGGGCTTGATCTGATGAACAGTTAGACCCAATTATACCTGGGGTGGTTCATGTTGATAATTCCTTTTCTTCAGGCTTCCTCTCCCATAATTATTATTTTAAAAAGTATTGAAAATAAAAACAGGAGGTTTTTTTTTTTTTTTTTTTTTTTAAGACAAGAAAATAGAATCTTGCATTTTTTTTTTTTTTATAGAGAAAATATGAGCTTGTTTTTATTTTTATTTATATATTTTTTTTGAGGAGAAAATATGAGCTTGATTGATTGGTCTTTCGTGGCACTAATAATGTGAGCTAGCTTGATCTTGATCATGTCTTGGAGCTTGTAACCACGCGCTATATTATAAGTTGTGGGGGTTGCATTCATGTAATATGAACGGAGGGCGGTATCATCATTGCATCCTAGCCGCCCACGTGGCTTTATTTATGGGATTTTGGAGCCTTATGGTGTCTCACTGATGTAACGTTAGCAAGAAGCAGTTGGGCAGTTGATATTACAGCTGGCGGCAAATCCTAACTCACCGACTTAGTTCAGAGTTTTCAAGGCACACTGAAGGGACAGGGCGTGCCATGCTCATAGTCACACACTTCAATTCTCTTTAGACACAAAATTTTGTCGCCCACAATTTGTTCTTTATCAAAATGGGTTGGGTTAATGCGAGTCCTAACCATTTATTTTAGATTTTTTTTTTTTTTTTGTAAAATAGTCAAAATAGTGAATTATTTTTTCGTTTTTATACAAATTTTTTTTTTAAAAAAAATGAAGTACTAATATATACCATAAGATCAAAATTTATAAATGAATTACATTATAATTATACATGGATCACCACTTGAACTTAAGTAAAAACAATTAAATCATTTTCAGATCTACATTTTATCACACTCTTTGCTACAACTTTTATATTTATTAATTTGCGACTGAATTATATATGGAGTAAACTACTTATTTTGTCTCCGCCTTTTACACCATATTTCAATTTCATCTCTAATATTTCAATTGTGTCAGTTTGGTCTCTAACCTTTTAGTGCTGTATCAATTTAGTTTATGTCATTATCTCTTAGATAAAAATTACTGATGTGACAAACAACTAAAATAAAAAATTAGTTTATTGTTATATCAACAGAAACTAATTTTTTATATTAGTCATTTGCCACGTCAACAAGTTTAATTTAAGAGATAACCACATTGATTAAATTGCTTCTCAAAAAAAAAAAAGTGATTAAATTGACACAGAAAAGTTAGAGATCAAATTGACACAAATATTAGTGACTAAATTGAAATATAGTTTAAAAGATAGCGACTAAATACGTAGTTTATCCTAATATATATCACTTACATATGAACCACCAATGACAAGTATATGTTTGGAAACCAATTAAATGTCAAATTTCTTTTTAGTACAAATTTTTAAAACCTTATTTTAAAAAAAATAAAAATTTCTTTCTCACTTTTGCTAAGTTTAAATATACTTTATTACACAATCAGAAGGGAAAAAAAAAAAAAAGTTCCCAAACACACCTAATTTATTTAGCTTTTTACTGAAAGTGTGTTAAAATATATTTACATTTAAAAAAAATTAAAAATTTATACATAAAAATTAAAAGTTAAAAATTAAAAACTAAACTTATAAACCCGAGCCAAACAAATGTGTATGGTGTAGTGAAATGCAATTCAATTATTTCTACTTGATGCATGATGAAGTTGCGACAAAATATATGTACAAAACGTGTTGCTATAGTTTTGGGTTTTGGCATAGACTTGGACACAAGTGGTTCTCTGCAAGCAGTTGTACTGTGGGACCTGAAATTGGACTATATATATATATATATATATATATATATATAAAAGATCTTTTTCTTCTGATAAATTAGATTGGGGCCACTTGATGAGTAGCTATCAGGTGGGACCCACAGTGTTCCCTTCCAACCCGATTGCCGGTTGGTCTGGTCTCATCGCTTCGCCGACTCCGAGCCCATGCCGCGTGTGAACCGGTGCTTTGTCGATCTCGTTATGGGTCAAACCATTGGTTAATGTTTGTTGAATTATTATTTGTTTTCTTTTGCATGTTTTTTGTTTTCCTCTTGTTTGTTTCTTTTCTTTTGTACTTTATTTCCCACTTGTTAATTTGATAAACAAGAGAATTCACGTCCATCCAAAATATGAATTTCTTTTGAGAGTGACTGTTTCCCACTTAAAGTAATCTTGAAGGGTTTTTTTTAGAATATATATAAAGTATTTTTGAACATTCTTTTGTTTGATTGTAAAATTAGAAATAGTTTAATCATAGTGGGAAAGTGAAGTCGTGAGGGAATGTAAAACATGAGAAAAGAGAAAAGATAACCAACAAACAAGGAAATTTATATGTACGTGAATTTTTGAATTCCCACTTTTATGAGAATGTTGTTTATTTCCTAATAGACTGCGTATTTGCTTTTCTATGTTTAGGAAAATTTGTTTTAATTTAAAAATACTCTCTTGCTATTTAAAACGGTAATTATTGAGTACTTTTAGAGTACCATAAATGCGTACTCCCTTCTTTTACATAATTATAGATCCCGCTAATTAGATTTCTGGTAGGACCCATAATTTATGTGAGATAAGGGAGTACGCATTTATGATACTCCTAGAATATTTAATAATTTTCCCTAAAACATATCTGTTTTCTAATCCAACATCTTTCTTCTATATCTTTGATCTTTGTAGTACCCACAACAAAAGGATACTTTGATTTGTATGATTGTATCTGCTATTTGGAGATGATTTAATATTTGAAGTGTACATTTAGTACTATTCATTTTAATTTTTTTAATGTTTATAGTATTAAAATATAATTGTACCTAGAATAAAGTGTTGCTTAAAAATAAATTATTTTGATTAACAAGACATGATGTCTTCATAACCATTAAATACAATAATTTAAAATAATTATTATGTTCATGTATCACAATTGTGTTACTTGGAAATGTTAAACTATCATTTAAGGAGATATTATTTGATTCATTACCCGTATTATTTTTCTTATTAATTATTTGAAGGAATCTACATAAAAGTGATGGGTAATTCATTTGGCATTTTGTATATAAACCTAAGCATATTTTGAGAATTATCTTTAATCCTACATGATTTCAAGGAAAAAAGTATTTACTATCTCTATACTTTAAAAATTTATTAAAAAATATCCTTTACGTCATTTAATGAATGGAAACAGTTGATTTGATCAACAAAATTCATGCCACATGATAGGCTTCACGCCATCAAAGTGATTTCGATTCTATAAATCCCATTTGTCATGTTAGTATTTTCTATCCATTCATGCCACATGATAGGCTTCACGCCATCAAAGCGATTTCGATTCTATGAATCCCACTTGTCATGTTAGTATTTTCTATCCATCATATATCAATAAGGATATTCTTGAAATATTTTTAAAGTATGCATATGATTTAAAAACAAAAATCAAAGATCGTGGATCAAATTTATAATTTAACCATGATTTTATTTTTATCACCTTCCCCATGGGCCTTTTGAATAAAGGAACCAAAGCAACAAGCAAATGTAGTGGTTGGATAAAAAAGCTACTCCTATGATCTTACAATAGACATACTTGACTGCAAGCTTAATTAAGCCACGAGATGAGTTCCATATCTCCGTTAATCAAAGAGTACATTTCTAATAGAATGTAGATAACTTGTGGCACTTGAAGAGTGTATTTTAATATTTGGGTGTGAGGCTGTGAGCTATAGTCAGATTGGGTCCAAATGCCGCGTATATTAGGGGATAGAGTTTTGTGGGATAAGGAGGTTTTAACTTTATTTGTACTATATATATATATATATATATATATATATATTATATAGTCTTACTATATTCATAAACTTAATGAGTCCTTTTATATTTTAATTAAAGAAAAACAATGAATTAATGCTATTCACAACAAATTGTCTATAAGGTTTGAAATTAGGACACATTGTTGACTGATGTGCGAAATGAAAATTATCATGTTAGGAGATTCGAATTCGTAACCACTCTGTCTTATCTTTAATTGCAATTTTTCAAAAATTATTGCATTTTATTAAGATGCATCTTCTCTGCATATAGAAACAAACACCATATTTATTGAAGTTGAAGATACAGCCTGGCTTTAAGAAGAAGCTTCCTCAAACGTTTCAAGTTTCAACTCTCAATTATTTTTCTTTTTACCATTGCACACCATTGATGCAGTGGTCACTTCACAAGTATAAGTGCTTGTAGGGTGTGGGGGGCAAGGGCCGGGTTTAAGTCTCCAGAAGGGAGCTTCACACATATATACACTTAGCTTAGGTTAAAGTAGAATTTCTATTTTTTTTTTTTTTTTTGAGAAAAAGGTAATTCAACTTTATTACGGTAAATCAAACTAAAAAATATCATCCAAATTCCGTGGTAGATCTTCTAACCACACATTCAAAGTAGCAGAAGAAACTGCTCTACGAGTGAGGGTATGAGCTAATCTATTACCTTTACGCTTAACATGTAAAAAACTACAACTCATTGAAGAAGACAGGTATCTAATATCATCGACAACATGACCACACATAGTCCAGACAGGTCTAGCTTCATTAATCGCCTGGATAACCCGCAGAGAATTTCTGTCTTATATAAAAAAAAAAAAAAAATTTCTTTTTCTTTTATTTTATATTTTGACTAATTTTAGAATACTAAAGAAATATTCAAATATCATATGCATATCCACACGGTTTGAGAATGAGGACACGGTGAGCTACATGAATCTTCAAAAGTGGTCAGCCTAATATTCTTGCTTTGTATTATACGATTGACATGTCTATTGCCAGGAGCTTATCTTTTCAAGACTCAAGGTACTGATCCAAGTCATTGTGTAAACAACTGATTGATGTCAATTTGTAACCATGCGTGTTGTAAAGTTTCAACTTTCAAAGAGCTGTCCCGAGCTCTCGTTTTCAAGAAGGGGGGGAAAAAGACTTAACTGGAGTAGGTTCAGTGTGGGAATATAAACTATTCTCTTGGGTGTGTGTGTTTGCCATCTCACACGCACCATGTAATTACTCCTTATATATAGAGAGGAACATGGATGTAATCCTAAGATGTTGAATAGAAATTTTGAACCTAATATTTCATGAGACCTTAAAACTATTAGATCGATTCCTTGAAATTAATTGCTTAATTTGTAATGGTATAAATGGTTTACCCAAAAGTCTATCCTATTCAATTCCTGGTTACTTCCTCCATTTGTTGGCCAACCAATGCATAATTTAAATTGAGTTGAAAAAATGTATGGGTATTAGTCATGGTAAATTTCGTCTGTGACACGTTAGAGAGGGGGTGTCATTAAACAAAGTTGAGAGTCTAAATACACAACATATTTTTCAATCTTTTCACAATTCATTGAGGTGGTAAATTGCGATAAGTGGAAATATGAGTCCACCGTATCATCATTTATTCATCTATTAATCGAAACTTTGCAAGTTGCAACCTCCACAGGACCACAAGTTTTGAAAAAGTAATGTGTACATAGATTTACTTGGAACCATTAGCACATTACTTGTTATACTTTTGTTACAAGACACGAGAAGTAGAACCATATTTTTTCTTATCCAGGTATACAGCTTGATCTTTTATTCATGTTTCTAGATTATTAAACTACTTAGCCCCCACAATGTTGCTAAGTAGACTTTTGCTTGTATTTTCTATGGACCAAATCCCCATGTCCTCTTTCTCCAGCTGGCTCTTTGACCATGAGGATAGAGATGGTCCTGGCCAGAAGTTTCCTTTGGTTTTGGCCCTTTTGGGTAACAAAACTGCTTTCACTTTTTCAGGAAAGGAAGAAGAAGAAGAAGTTGAAGCACGTCTGTCACCAACCAGAGCACAAAATCAACAGGTGCATAAGTTTACCTTGCGTGTAATTTGGGCTTCACGAAATATGGACTTGGGTTGTCCACAGCTTTGGAAATTCAAGAAGTTTATAATATTCAAAGCGAGCTGGGTCCAAATCTGGACTTGGGTTGTCCACAGCTTTGGAAATTCAAGAAGTTTTATAATGTTTTTAGCCTAGCTGTTTTACAGTTATATTGCTCCTAATCTAATTAGGCCTTTTACAATGTGTTCGAACTCCAAACATACAATGAGAAAATAACAGTGGGAATAAACTGATAGTCATGTAGTAATGTAGGCTACGTTTAGGACTAGCAAATATCTCCTACAATAGTGTCTTTATATTGATAATTATCTTGTGCGTTGAATATATACATTATTTCTCTTATAATATGTGAGCTCTACAATCATCCATTAATAGAATCCTACATGATTGTTGAGCTCATATACTATAAGAGAGATAATATATGTATTCAATGCGTAAATATATTCTATTTCTCTTAAAACGTAGATTTCAAGTCTCACTTCTCAAAGTAATAGAGAGAAGATATATCTCCTATGCTCATTCCATGTCACAGGCTGTAGGGTTTAATGCTTAGTTCCATACTTCAATTGTGGTTGTGGACTTATAGTGGCCCACTACTAGTGAGAGCTTAATATGATGGATTTGGTGTCCATTTAATGGATTTTTTGGGCCATGGCTTTTTTAGGTCCACTAAGAACAAGGACGTCGTTGACAAAACTATTAATTTGATCTTCTTCTTCTTTTTTTCGATAGTCAATTTATCAAATTTTATGTTTGGGTTGATTCCACATTTCGTTCAAAGTGCTCATATCCGTTCTTGCAGATGCTGTAATGTATTTGTATGTATGTGTTTGTGGGTGTTCTGAGATGGCCCAAAGAGGGAATTTGCAGACTAGCCGTGTGAGAGGAAAGATTATCTTAAGTTAACATGCGGTTTAAAGAAAATTGCAAACTAGCATCTCGAGTTTTATAGGGTCGATTTCAATCTAAAACTCGAGGATTAAAGACTCGATTCCCACTTGGTGAGTTGGAAGTATGATGCCAGATAGATCTCGAATCTCTAAGACTCGATTTTGGAACTTGAAGAACAACAAACCTGAAGAAGAACAAATCTGATGACGAAGAACAAAGGGAGGAATGATCTGATGACAAAGAACAGAGGGTGGAACGATCTGACGTTGAAGAACAAATGAACGATCTGACGATGAAGAACAGAGACGAAGTGGAGAGGAAGAGCGCTGGACAATTGGAGTCTTCAGATCTACACGAAGAAGAACGCTGGACGAACTTAGAAGAATGTGAGGAAGAATAAGTGAAACTCGAGTCTTAAAAACTTGAGTTCCACGTGGATTTTCCTCCACATCAGCTCCAACCACTTACAAATCGAGACTTAAAAACTCGAGTTTTATCTTGGAACTCGAATTTTAGACACTTGAGATGCTAGTTTACAACATTCTTTTAAAATGTGACAACTAACTAAATTTTTTAATATTTAATGTTATTTGGAAAATTTTTTTTTTTGGCCCAAATGGGGATGGTAAAGCAGGGCAGAGCTACATGTATGAGTGGGGTGCCAAAAATTTAAAAAATATTTTAATACTATATATAAATATTTAACATTTTAATTATTAGCCTATAAAAATGAGACTTGGCCCTCCCAAATATTTGAGTTAGTCCGATATTCTTAAAAAAATTGTCCTATTGGTCTAGTAGCTATAGAAAATTTTATTTTATTTTTTCTTTCTCACATTCATTTTTTATTGTAAAATATGTTCTTGTGTCTGTTAAAGTTTTGGACCATTCAAGTATTTGAATACTTCATTAGTTCAATTGAAATTTTTTTACTCACTTTGGTAGACAATTTCATAACGTATATTAAAATGGAAGGGCACAGTTTCAGACACGTGTCCATTTTATGACATGTGTCATGATCGCGCGGGTCCAGTGTCACAAGACACTGGACAGCAACCGCACCCAAAAATGATAACTTTAAGGATTCACTTTTAATATCCACTCTTTTTTTTTTGGTAAAAATTAATATCTACTCTTATATGTGTGTATAAATTTCTGTGTTAGTATAAGTTTATGGAAGTTTGTGTAAGCTAATAAATTAATATCATAAATTGGCATACCAAACAAAAACTTCTGGCTATGCCCTTGTGATAAAGAGAGTGAGATTTGGGATTTGGACATTTTCTTATGTAACCAAATGAAGTTTATGTAATTAACAGGGAGTCTATTTGATTATTGAGAAAAATATAAGGAACAACGCTTTAGAGATTTGAACTTAAAGTTCCTACATATTTTGGGTTATGGGTTTTTTCACTTTGGAGTTAGTGGAGGGAGCTATGGGCCTATGACTCTGATATTGAATTCCAATAGATTTGATTTTGAGAAGACTTTAAGGGGGCATTTGGTTCACTAGATGCTACATCAAGTATAATGCTACATTATTGTAATCTCACATTCATGTAATATGATTAAAGGAATGTGTTTGGTTCGTTAAGTAAATTTCCAACACATTTAAAAAATGTAATATTGCTTTATTTGGTTAATTTCCATAAATGTCCCTCGAAATAAGTTTGACAAATTTTATAAAAACAATTTTATAAGTATCCAAGAAATTACTGATGAAAAATATTTTTATTTACTTTCCTCCACTTTTTCACCAACCAAACAACCCATACAACTCATATTAGGAAAAAAAAAAATTCTTTCACTTTCTCATCAACCTAACAATTACAATCCTCCATTTCATAAAAAAAATAACCACAAAACATCCAAACAACATTCCATTTTCACCTTTCCAGATTTTCTTACAAACCAAACAACTTGGATTTAAGACAAATCAAACAAAATTTCACAAATCCTCCCACCTCCACCACCACTACCACACAAACCACCATGTACGACTGTGATAGAGCTCCCAACCAACTTGTTCTTCACCTCCTCCGCGAGCCCACACCTGCACCACCACAAATCTTAAGATTTCAGCTCCAATTCGGCAATCTCTTCATCTTGATTCCTAGCACCGACAAATTGGAAGAAAGAAAGGGATTTAAAATTCACAAAGCTAGAGAGAGAGGGGGGGAGTGAAATCGCCCGTGGTGGTCTGTGATGGAGGGGGCAGAGAAAGAGAGACGGCCATGGATTGATCTAAAGAGAGAGGTATTAGTTATGGTTAATTTCTACTGTGACACGTTATCCATGTAAATAACAATTTCCAAATTTTTTTTTTTAATGGGAGCAGCAATTTCCATTTTGACAGTGAATGAGGCAGGGAGGGGGTGTCATTAAAGAAAACTAGAGTTTTTTTTTAGAGATAATGACAACATGTTGCTAACCTCGCAACTCAAATCCTTTTTCCTCTAACTCCCAAGCATTTTGTACATGGGAAGGTGCCAATTCAGCTATAAGGCCTTTGGCAAGAAAGCTAGAGTTTAGAAACACAACATATTTTACAATCTTTTTGTAATTTAATAAGGTAGTAAATTGTGGTCAGTTGAAATATGGATCCACCATATCATCATTTATTCGTCTACTAATTAAAACTTGCAACCTCATCAAGTTTTGAAAAAGTCATGTGTACATAGATTTACTCGGAACTAGCACATTACTTGTTCTACTTTTGTTATAAGACGAGAAGTAGAATCACATTTTTTGTTATCCAAGTATACAACTTGGTCTTTTACATCATGTTCCTAGAAGTTTCTATGTTTATGTTTTTTTTTTCTTTTTGGTAAAGAAGTTTCTATGTTGCTAAGTAGACTTTTGCTTGAATTTCCTATGGACCAATTCCAATATCCTTCTCTCTCTAGTTGACTCTTTGACCATGAAGATAGAGATAGTCCTGGCCAGAAGTTTCTTTTGGTTTTGGCCCTTTTGGGCAATAAAACTGGTTTCACATATATACATCAATTTTGTTATAATATGTTAGTTCTATAATCCTTCATTAATACTTAGAATCCTACGTAATTGTGATTTGTGAGAGAGATAATGCATTTATTCGATACATAAAAAATATTTTATTTCACTTAAAACATAGATTTCAAGTAGCCTTTCTCAAAAAAGAGCATCATTATTGGTGGAGGCATATAGCTGTAATGCTATTTTTGCCTCCTCAAACTACAAAATATTGTGCACATTGGTGGTGTCATAGCCAAAAAAATTTGGCTACATGCTATAGTAAACAGGTACTAGTACCTATTTACTGTGGCAAGAAGCCAAATGCCTTTAATATATTTTTTTATTCTTTTTTTTCCCTTTCAGCTCCTATCTCTCTCCCGTTACTCCCATCACAAATTCACAAACCATATCAGATCTTTATCTCTCTCATCCCTTTTTGCCCAGCTTCGTCGACCCAAGCCCCAAGCCGCCCATCTCTCTTCTCTCTTTGCTTTGATTGGGTTTTTTTGTGTGTGTTTTCATGTGTTTGGTGGCTGTGTTGGTGTTGGTGTTGGTGGTGGTGGTGGTTGATTTTGGCTATGATAATGGTGGTGGATGATTTTGACTTTGGCAGTGGGTTTTGTGAATTTTGCCTATGGGTTTTGTGGTTTATGGTTGTGGTTGTGGTAGTGGCAGTGGCAGTGGCAGTGGATTGTGGTTGTGGTTGTGATGGTTGTTTGTCATGGCTGGTGCTTGTGGTGGCTGGTGGTGATGGGATTGTGATTGTGATTGTGGTTTTGTTTTTGTTTTTTGTTTTTGTTTTTGTTTTTGTTTTGTTTTTTTGTTTTTTTTTTTTTTTGCGTTTTGTTGTGGTTGCCAGAGTAGAGTGGTGGTTGTGGCCGTTGGTAGAGGTGGTTGTGGTGTTTGTTTTTTTATTATTTTATTGTGTTGTTTATGTTATTTTATTGCGTTCAAAACTAAAATAAAATAACTGATGTGGGGGCTATGGCCCAAAGTAATGAGTTGGGCCTTGGGCCCGTTCAAAGACGCTAGCCTATCCGAGGAGGCAACATGGCTTAGGTGATCCACGTTAAGCCTTATCACGGGAAACAAAGAAAAAAAGTCTGAGGAATTCCTCCTCGGACACTGAGAATCCGAAGCAAATGCATGTTCAAACCACTGAAGCAAACCCCCCAAACACGTGACAAAGAAGGAAACTCGAAATATCTAAGCAAACCCCCACCATATTAAATATACTACAACTACTTTTCTAGCCGCATTAATGTGGAGAAGACCCCTGAACAGTGTTATCCTGACTGCCATAGCTCAAAAAGGACTGAAAGGGGTGTCTGATGGGATGGGTGCTCAAGTGGGGGCTCAGATGATCAATAAGTGTAAAGCCCAGATAATGAGAAAAGGTCTATATAATGTAAAGAAGCCCCCTATGAGGGGGGACGAGAAAAAAGAGGGGAGAATACTGTAGCATACAAAAGAACCCTAATGTATTGATTTGTATTCATAAATCAAATTTTAAGTCTCCTCAAACCGGAAGATATTTTCATCATAGTAGCTTTTGTTTTTGTCTGTGTGTTCCTTAATCCCATGCAAGCCTCTGCTTAACTTATCTAAACCTAGTTCTTTGACCCATACTGTACAAAATTCATTGTATTGGGCTTTTTTAGGCGAAGACTTCATGAGGTAGAGGTTTGGGCTCCAAACTGTGTCCCCACAACTGATATTAGGTGTTTTGTAAAATGAGATGATAAAATAGGTAAAGTATTTTCTGGTGGAACTAAATTGCTAAATTTATGGCTTTATTAATCTAGATGCTTAATAGAGAGAAAATATCTCCTAGGCTCATTGCATGCCACTTGCTTAATGGTTAGTGCTTAGTTCCAAATACTTCAGTTGTGGTTGTAGACTTGTAGTGACCCACTACTTGATATGATGGATTTGGTGTCCATTTAATGGGTTTTTGGGCCATGGCTTTTTAGGTCCACTAAGAAGAAGGACATCATCGACCAAACCATTAATTTGATCTTCTTTAAATTTTTTTTTTTTCGATCAATTTATCATATTTTATAAATGGGTTGATTCCACAAGTGCTCATATCCAAAAAGGTAGGATATAAGATCTAATTAGCACATAATTAAATGTGCTAATTAGTCATTATAGTCAGAGGACTAATTAGCACTTTGACTAATTAATTAAGGATAAATATAGAGAATGGGAGTAATGATAGAGATACAAACTTTTTTACAAACTGTTGATGTGGTAAGTGATTATTGGTAAATAATAAAATGATATTAATAGTTGGCCTAAACGAAAACCAATAAGGAGGATTCCAGTTAGTTCAACTGGTAAAGTCTCTAATGGTTGTATAAGAGATCTGGGGTTCAATCCATACCTACACCAAAAACTGATTGATGTCTTGGTCTAATGATAAAGAGCAATCATCAGGAGCGGACGCCATAAGTTGAAACTCTCTTAAAAAAAAAAAAATGAAAACTAATAAGAAGTTTGCCACATCAACGGTTTATAAAAATATTGTAAAATAGTTTGTGACTTTAGTATTACTCTAGAGAGTGGTGATTTAACTATGTGACTATAATGACTAATTAGCACATAATTAGATTAAATTGTCATTGGGGAAAATAAAACCTTCTATATTGTGTTAGTCAATCCAGCCATGTGGTTGAAATTAATTAGGGAACTTAAGATCTAACACCCCTAAAATTGTATCTAAATGTTGTCCCTCAACTTTAGCCCATTAGAGATTTTAATCCCTAAAGATTAAAGTTTCACTTTTATTGAGTAATAAACTTAAAGTCATCACTTTTTAGTTTGTAGTTTGGCTACATGTCGTCATTCCCCTAGAGATTTAATAGATTTTGACAGAAAGACTAAAAGTGATCGCTCAAAGTTTACTAAGTACTAAAAACAATAATTTCAAACTTCAAGGATTAAAATCGCTGATGAGCAAAAGTTTAGGGACCAACAATATATTTTTCCATAAACAAATTTAGTCATTAAAATTTAAAATGATCGATTTTGGTCCATAACAAATTTAAAGTGATCGCTTTTGCCACAATGAAAATAACATAAATAAAATCAATGAACAAAACAAGGAATCAAATGCCATCTATTTAATTTCATACTAGATTATCATTATGCATAGCTTCAAACTTGAGTTTCTCCTCTAAACATGCATGCTTAAGTCAGCTGCCTGATCATAGAGCAAGATGACATTGAAAACCTGTCAAATTTCTATTTCATGCATAGTGATTTCATTTTTGAAGTATTGGCTTTCATTTTATGAAACAGGTTTTTTATTTATTTATTTAATTCTAAATGAAAACTAGGCTCATTGGACCCAAAAAAGAAAAAGAAAAAAGAAGAAGATATTTACTGAATAACAGCAAAAGGAACTCTAAAAATTTCTTAAAGCACAAGAAATTCTAAATATTTCAAATTTCTAACCCTCATTGATAAATGATTAAATTGTAGATAGTAACATACCACCATCAGTGTACCCATATGCTTTAAGTAAATTTAACTCCTTGACTTTGATATTTTGAGGTGACATTAAATTGCTTTAATAAATCCCCTGCCATTGGAAAAGACAGCTCAAAGTCTAATGGCTAAAAGTGCAATTCTAAAGAACCTTAGAACTTATAAAAAAGTTACCAACAATAAAATTTTAAATAATAAATTTCAAAATTTTTATTGTATAAAACAAAGACTTTTAAAAGCAATGAATTTAAAATTAAAATATTTTAAATTAATTTAAATCCAAATCTCGCCATCCAAACACAATCTTAGGATTTTTAGGCAATGTGGAATTGAGTTCATATATAGATATCGTTGCAAAATTTAAAGGTAGAATATAAAGTCCTATTATTTCCTAAATTTGGCGTGATGTGAATTTAAAGGAAGAATATAAAGTCCTATTATTTCCTAAATTTGGCGTGATGTGGATTTTCAGTAATGTGCCAACAATGAATGAATGTGCCAGATATGGTGATGAGGACAATACAGCTTCCCTCATGCAAATGTCCCAAGCTAATTAGAATTGCAACTAATTCTACCACCAGCTCGTGTGCCAAAGTGGTAAGTGGCTGCTATGTCCTCATCAGGTGCCCAGGTTCAACATCCCATGCTCGCACTGTGTGGGTTACATAATTTCAATGTGTGGATTAAAAATCAATGGGGCTTGTGTGGGGTTAGGGTGGTCTCTGAGCTCCACTTTCAGGCTGGTGGTACCCTTGAACTTATCCAACCTTACCTTAAGACGTGGGATGATTGAGTTGGAGTTGGGGTCTCTGAGCTCTACTTTTGGTACCCTTTGAACTTACCCAACTATACCTTAAGGCATGGGATGATTGAGTTTCTTTTTTTTTTTCTCAAAAAAAAGGAAAAAAAGAATTGCAACTAATTCTAATAGATATTTGGCATGGATTTGGAACAGTATGTAATAAAGTCCATAATTATAAATCTGGTTCGAGCATCAATACTCCAGAGCTTTGTGCCTCTGCAATTTTGGGCAAGACTCGTTTTTTTTGCTGGAAGCAAAATTTAATGTCCCCCTAAACACTATTCCAATTGTAGGTGCACTTGTTCTAGTTCTTTGAAACCACACTTTTAAAAAAAAATATAACTCTTTATACTCTTTTATTTTTATTTTTTAGGTACAAATATTTTCAAATAGCATATTTTCAAAAGGTGGAAAGATAAGATACCAATAAGTCTTATTTCCCTTGCATTTCTAGCAATATGATCATTGATTGTATTATAAAACTAGCATGTTTACTTCTAGCGAACCAGTGCACCGGAGTTTGGACGTGATATGAACACAACACATATTTAAAAATGACTACTTATTGGTCTTGTATCTTGTTCAGCACATTGAATCAAAATTGTCTTCGCTTATGTCTAGTGTTTTGGTGCACTAAAGTAAATGTGACATTGACATAACACATGTTTAAAAATGGTAATTTATTGGTCTCGTTTCTTGTTCAGCACATTGAAACACTTAATGAAAGTCTGTCTTACCTTATAAAACTATACATTTCTTTGTCGAATTTTAATGCTTACACTTACCTTGGGCTATTTTGTGTTTTTTTTTTTTAATTGTTTTTTGGGCAAGTAAAAGAAACTTATTACGAACTTCACATAGTTAAGCAAGACATATGAACCTTAAACTTCGTTCAAAAGAACAAAATCGATGAACAATGTTCAAATACGCATGCTAACCAAATGTAATTCTGGTTATGTAATTTTGAAAAGCAATTCTACAAAAAACAGTAAAGGCAGGCGGTTAATTTCACACTTTGTCAATGTAAAAAAAATGCTAAACATCAAGAAACTATGTATTATTACGGTGATATATCAAATCTCTCTCACAAAGTAGTGGAAGAGATTTGATATTTCACAAGGATTTGATCTATCATTGTGAGATAAAATAACAACAGAGGAGAAAACAAGAGACCACAAAGCCATGGGAAATATTCCTTTCCTTTAATCATTGAACAAGCAAAAATCTTGAGGAAATGATTTTATGTAGTATATTTTTTTGTAAGGCTTAATTAGTTTACAATATAAACCTAGAAGAAAACATAAGTCTACGAAAAAACTCTAGGCAGGTGGTTAATTTCACATTGGCAAAGCAATAAAAATGGTAAACATAGTGGGAAACTATGAGACTAATTTCCTGTAATCATTGAACAAGCAAAAATCTTGAGGAAATGGTTTTATGTAATTTAACAACAGCAAAAAAAGCTTAATAATTTTACAAAATAAACCTAGAAAGGAACACAAAATTAAGTAATTCTAATGACCTCTTACAAAGAAAATACTCAATTCTGGCCCTGCTGCACCATCTGGATTTATCATGTACATAGATTCAGAATCCTTTGATCCAACAACTCTTTCGAATCTAGCCCTTATGTACGTCAATTCCCCGTCTGCTATGTCTTTCTCAGACTGACTTGGAAGAACCCCAGCTCCCATTGACACACCTCGCAAATGTTGCATCACATAAAGTTCATCATCTGACATTTGTTTCCTCCTAATAGAGTACCCCATCTTTCTTCCATTACAGTAAACTGCCCAAACAAACTCCTCCAACAGTTTCTTCTTGTGAGTTTTTGTTTCACTCTCTAGCGCAATTCTGACTAAATCTGACCCCATTTCCTTGTGAAAAACACTTGTGTGCATTGGTAGCTCTATCACAAACATTGGCATGCATTGAGGGTCTTCTTGTATTGCTAGAGTTACTCTTCCTTTACGAAAACCGAAAAGAGTCCCTGTTGTTGCATTGTCTTTGAGCAAAGGCTTTCGAGGTCTTCCCAATAGTGCCACCATTTTGCACCCTGAGGTTAACATGGGGAAGAGCTTGAACATTTTCAAGAGACCCCCTGAAGACTTTGTGCGTTTCTCATTTCCTGGAGTAGTTGTGTGCCGGAGCAATGATAGTATTGCTTGGTTTTCCATTTGAAAGAACGGGCTAGAGTGAACAGGAGGCATTGTTGGAATATTGGGTTTTGCTTATGGTGTTGGTTCAAGAAAAGCATTAAAGGGTTTGTTGGAGATGATTGTCAAGAAGTTAAGGATAGATATAGAGAGTGGTACGGGATGTTTAAAGTAGGGTAGGGAATTCATCCAAATATTTTAATAAAGAAAAAAAAGAAGAGAAAAGAGAGAGAGAGTAATAATGGGAACACAATATTTCTCAAATTGCCGACACGATTTATTGTGATTGAAGTAACATCACATCACTTCTCCGAACTTATCACTAACATTATTTTCATGGCTAGGCCAACACGGCCTATCGTGATTGAAGTAACGTCACTTCACTTTTGCGAGTTTATCCCTAACACCATTTTAATGGTTTGAGTAGAACTGTAAACGAGCCAAGTTTTGCCAAATAGTGCGTATTTGAACTTGACTTGTCAATAAAAATCAAATGCTCAAGTTTGACTTGAGCTCGAGACAAGCCTAAAAACAATATTTGAACTTGAACTCGTGAGGTTGCCAAAAAGCTTGAGCTCGGCTTAACTTGGTTTGATTAATTAGTCAAGCCAAGCTCGAGCTTAATATTAAGCTTAAACTCGAGCTCAAGTCAACCTTTTTAGCTTGGGATCCAAAAAAAATTGCATTATCAAATGCTTATATCACCAAAAATAAGTAAAGTAAAAAAAATAAATAAATAATATACTCATTTTATTATTATGCTTCTAATTCCACCCGTGATTAGAAATTGTTCAAATTACAACTTTACATAATTAAATCCATCCATTCATTATTCATTGTTTATAACTTGAGTAATTAAAAAAAACATGTAACTTTAGTCTAAAAGTGTTCCATGGTCAGTTTAGAGGGAGTGTTAAAAAAAGGATAGAAAAAAAATTAATGGGTAGTGGTAAGTGGTCTCATGTGGACTCTGTTATCATTAAGATATGTATAATATCATAATAATGAGTTAATTTAGTAAACATATATCAAGCTATAAACAAGTCAAAACTCAGCATGTTTTATATCGAGCCCTATTGTACATGAGCTTGTTCACGAACAATTATTTTTACTTGGGTTCGGCTTGTTTATCAAAACAAGTCTAAAACTAAGGTTTAAGCTTGGCTTATTTATAAACAAATGAACATGAATGAGCTTTTTATCAAGTCGAACCTGAGTTGTTCATAAACGGTTTGGTTCATTTATAGTCCTATATAAGTGGGGAAATTTTTTTTTTCTTTAAGAAGAATGGATTGAAATGAAATGAATAGGAATACTTCATCAATTCTTATGTTTGGAAGTTTAACAAAAGAGAATAAACTAATTTCATTCAATTCCCAATAAGCATTCCTCTCAAAAGTGGAAAGAACACTCATTCCTTTTAATAAAATTGATGTGAAATATCAATTTTATTTTCATTTTATGAAAAAATAAATAAAAGATGAATGAGTACATTAATAAAATTTTTATATTTATTTCATTTCTATTCCATTCCTCATTTTAGTAACTTTCAAACACATCAGGAAAAAAAAAATTCCTTTAATAAAATGGAAGTGAAATACCAAATTTGTTTTTCATCTTGTGAAAATATAAATAAAGGATGAATGGTATATTAATAAAAATTCATATTTATTTAATTTCCATTCCTCTTTTTAGCAACTTCTAAACACATTTGAAAAAAAATACAACATGTTCCATTTCATTCAAATTTAAAAAAAAAAAAAAAAAAAAAAAAAAAAAAAAAAACTCGATCTCAAACATAGTATTATTATGCACTAATCTCAATAGATTATGTCAATAATTATGAAAAAATATTATGCTTTGGGTTTATTGTTATAGTAGGAAGTTGGTTGGTCACTACTAGGTTGGGCTGTCCTTTATGGAATCTTTTTGAGGTGGGGATGGAACTAAAACACACCAAGTTGGTTAAGAGAAAGAGAAATGGGGACTATAAAAAGTTTGATGTGACCAAGTTTAGTGATGAAAAGAAAAAAAAAAGAGTTGGATGAATGTGATAAGATAAGGGAGGTCGGACCACACAAGAAGGTAGGGAAGGCAAAGAAGAAAAACTCAAAAAAGATGAGAAAAAAAGGACTGTGGAAACGTTGGTTTGGCATGTGCTTCTCTGATCATCACATATGGTATCAACATCACACTTCTTTTTGCTTTTTTCCCCAAACCCATCTAATTATTGAGGTTCAGCTCATCTTTCCTCCAAAAACGTATCTACTACTATTTATCCATGGAATTTTCTTTTGCTTGCAAATCACTCTCTCTCCCTCATTAATTCACAAAGAGTCTTATTCAGTAGCATGTTAGAAAAAGAGGGTCAATTATATTCATTTCATTATTTCATTAGAACTAGTACTACTTTTGTTTGGGGAGCCATTGATAATTTGATAACAACACTCTATTTTAGTGTAAACAGCTGGCGATGATATTTTCCTATTAAAATTATTTTCTCAGCACACTAAAATGTAAAAATTGTCCTATTTATTGTAACAATGTGATATGTTCCGGTTAAGATAATCTTTATATTAGAGATTATTACATTTGCATTGTTAATGTGATTTTTATATCAGGTTATTTGAATAAGGATTTAGATGAATATTTATGCTTATCCCTCATCAACTAGTATTAGCTATAGGATTTGTTGATTGATCAGGCTATTTATATTTGGCCAATTATTAGGTAATAAATAGATGAGAATTATTATTTCAAGAGAATCAAAACACAAGTCTAGAAGCTTGTCTTGGAGTCTTTGTTTTTTACTCAAAGTAAACCCATTTTCTTATGTGCCAGTGCTACCATTATTTGTTCTCATAAACACCACACCATAATGTCCAAAACCAAATTCCAAAGGAAAGGGTCTTTATTTTATTTGGGTAACCTACAATTATTGCCTGATGAAAAAAAAAAACCCAAAAAAAAAAAAAAACCCAAAAAAAAAGGTATGACATGACTAATAACAGGAACTAGGCATGGTTGGCATCGCCATGGTACCATGAACCATGGACAGGTTGAATTTTTTGTCATGTTAGGCACCTTTGGCACACTCAAATCTGATTTTTGGGTTCTGGGCTTACCAGACTTTTGACATTTCTAACTGCACAATGGTTTCTCAAGTTTTACCTTCTCATTTTAGGCTTAAAAAATTAAGAAAAAACCTACAAAAATTTCCAGGCTTGTCATCATAAATGTATTGGTTATGAATATGATAATAGGTGAGTGTATATACAAAAGAATTATCGAATAGAGTATTAATGGATTAGATATAAAACTTAACATAGAATTAACTTATATTTTGTAATAATAGATAAACGGTTAAGATTAGATAGGTATGGCATCAAATACTTTGATATTGTTAAACTGTACAAGACAGTTACAAATGAAAGAAAATGGTAAGATTACATTGGGAACAAAAGGATATGAGACAGATGCTGTACCTATGAAGTGATGACATGTTGGCCTGTTTATTGATCATTATCTAGTCCAATAAAAAGCTTTGGGGATCGTTTTTATTTAGACCATCTTCTGAAATGGCCCGATCTGTCTGAGGCACCATATCAACAATGCCCATGTAATGTTTAATAATAATAAAAAACCCTGCTCATAGCATGCAATTAGACCAATTAAGGTAACTCGTAGATGAGTTTCATATTTATGTTAATCAAAAGAGTTCATTTTACATTGATGCAACATGAAGTGTCAATCCTAAATGCAGGTCATCTTATAACTAAAACTGTAAAACACAATGAGAAAGATCAAATTAATTGACTGATCAAGGAGGGATCCCTAAACTCCTAGATTTATGAGTTGTTAGAATTTGATTGAAATCATTGAACAACGTTAATAGAGAGAATGACTTCGGATAATATAGAATGTTGAAAAAAAATACATGTGACCGATCTTGATTATTTGAAATCAAGGCATGATTGTTGTTGTTATAGAATTTGAATGAATGAAACTAATTCTTTTGGTTTAGAAAATTGAGGACTCTTGTGATAATTCAGGATGATGAACGCTCACCCATAGCTTTGAAATTATTTTAAGCAATAGAAAAAGGAGCTTCAAAGCCTTCAACTGACAAGAGTGATCTAAAATGATTCTCCAATATAAGCTGCATTTGTCGTTTGCCTTAGAATTATTGTCCCTGTGATGGGAACGTCAATCCCACTTCACTTTTTACCACTTCCATCATGTGTGACCCAAAATGCCACTGGTTTTCCATATTAAAGCACAGCTTTGGAAAGAATTTGACCTTTATATTGATTGTCAATTGTCAAACTATGAATGACAAAGACCAAAAACACTTCGAGAGAAAACCTCTATCTTGTCAAGCAATGATTGATATGGATTAGTACATGATAAAGTTTAAGCCATTTCTAACAAGTTTAAAAAAAAAATGCCTAATCACGAGTTGCCTAATCACGACAGCACACGATACTTCATGATTTGAGTGATTAGAGCTCGGATAAGTTGTATAGCAATTAGCAATTGGGTTTTCTCACTTTTTGCACCTGATATTTTCTTTCATGTATAATCTCAAAAGTAAAGACAGAATGGGCAGGACGGTGCATATAATCTTCTTAGCTTTGCATTTGGATTATATTACATTACATATATAATAAGGTCCTTTTCTACGACATTAGCAAAAAGCAAATGGGTTCTGCTACTTGCCTACTAATTCAGGCTCCGATTACCTGAATCTAGCCCTCTTTTTGCTTCTGTACTTGTTTGTTAGAGTACTTTAGGGCGTATAAAAAATGTGAAAAGAATCTCATACGGCTTCATGATTGGCATTGATACTTACTAATATTGAATAACTTTCTTTCTAGATATTTTAGTTATTATTGTTCTTTAAGATAATGGGAACATATATACTGGCAGACCATAATGAACATGATGAGTGTGTGCCATGAACTTAAAATCAATTGCCATGTACCTTTTTCCTCTTGAGCTTCTTGTAGGGTTATTAAATATTAACCACCAGACCATGTGTCTCTCGATGCATCTTTACCTTATTAGACAGCTTTCTTGTGAACAAAAATCTTAGAATTTGAGTAATGATTGTCGCACACTCACTGTACATACATTGTCACATGACTAAAATCATATTTCTAGAACATAATTTCAAAAGGCAGTGTGTATAGAATGTGCAATAGAAAGTGTGTAATAAGATTTTCTGTTAAAATTATATAGAAATCCTAATTCTTGGTGGATACTGATTTTCCAAGGCCTACTAAAAAATTAACATCTTTATGCAAGGTGGAGAACAATATTTTAACATATTTGTCATGTGGGGCCCAAACGATTTATGGGCCAGGCTCATCTACCCGGGGAGAATCCAAAGGCCCAAGCCGAGGAGGACTGTGGCCCAAACTCGACAAGATAGCTTTTGGATACCGCCGAGGACAGCTCAGCCCTCGGCAGACCCAAAGTCCCCCCAAAAAGAAAAAAGGGTAAAAACGGTATATGATTGAAACTTGGAAGAAAGATCTAAAATATCCAGGGAAAGCTGCCCTTACTGTCATTCAATGCTCTGAACCTGACAGAGCCGCATTCTTTGGCTTTTACAACCACCCCCAATGACTTTGAATATGGGCTGATGGGACAAGTATCAATCTTGGAAAGGTTGACCCTATACGTGGACGAAGGACAATGAACGCAGGCAAATATAAAAGGAAAAATAAGTAACCTAAAGAAAGGGGTTGGGAAAAATGGCCAAAAACCAGAGCCTCCCAGCCTACCTCCAGGAGAAAGACTCCAGGGGTGAAGGAAAACTTAACCTTGTACGAACACCGCGAAAAACCCACCGCCTGTCGATCAAGGCCTAGCCTTCCAAACCCACGCTCTACAAATGATATTGTTAGGGCCTTTTCACGTGCGAACCCGACACTGTTACGGTCCGCCACGAATCGTGTCCTTACATGTCAATTACTTTTTTTTAGTTTATTTGACTTGCATATAATTTTTTAAAACTTCACTTATTTTAGCCATACATGTATGTTTATCTAATTTATTTTTAAACTAAATAAATCAATTAAAAAAAAAAAAAAAAACTCTCTTAAACCAAAAGCTGTCTTTAAGCACAGAGTAGGATAAGCCGCAACCCAGCAAAGTGATTCAATATAATTGTGGCACTTTAATTGGAATCTGCAGGGCCCTCTTCATTAAAAGTCTGGGCATAGGGTATTGTATATTATTGGCATTGCTGCCAATTCTATGTCAGCCATGCTCTGAGTCTATAGTCAAAAGAAATAATAATTAAATATGGCCCCCTGCTGCAAGGTCAGAGCAATTGGTACCAATTTATAGCAGATTACATAAGATATACATTTATATATAAAAGCTGAAGATGAAGTTGTGTGGCACCCTTGTGCAATGATAATTGAGAAGTACTTAATAATTGTATTGTTGGTTTGGAAGGAATTCTAGAGAAGATGCCAACAGTGACTTGATGGAAGCTTATGTGAAATGATAAGCATATATATATATATATATATATATTTCCAAGCATGCTTTTATTTGTGGGTTGGCTTTGAAAAATATATTTAGAATACTAAATAATGATATGTGGAGTGCTCTTATGATAGGAGAATTTGGAAGCTCCAATCAAAATAGAATGTTATGCATCATTTAGAGAATTCCTTGTTCTTTGTTTTTGATGCTGACAATATGAATGGTGCTATTGTTGTTTTAAATTCTGGCTTGTAGCTTTTTAGATGCTTGTGTTTGTGTTGTACTATGGTGTTGTTGTAGTTGTAGGTTTCTGGTTCGCATCTTCTAGTTGCTTGAGCTTGTATTATGCTGTCAAACTTTTTTTGATAAACTTTGTAGTTTGTAACCTACCTATGATTGAATGAAACCTTTCTTATTCATCAAAAAATATAAAATTAGTTTCTTCTGGAAGCAAGTTATTGGAAAAAGAAAAGGCAACAGTGATGCTATGGATCTTACAATTTTATATTTACAAACTGACGTGCACCATTTATAAAAAACAATAATTCTGTATATTCATAAAATTTGACGAATATTCAGGTAGCAAATTGTTATTGGTAAGTAAAAAAGTAATATCAGTAGTAGGTTCAAATTAAGAGTTTGTCAACTCAACTGTTGTAAAAATTGTTGTGATTGTAGAATTTTTTTTTTTATAATATAAATCCAACAGTTATATTTATAATTTATTGTCACGTCACTTAGTAAATATTATGTTAGTTTGTAGATATTATGTAGCAAAATTTATAATTTCTTAAATATTTTCTAAAAGGAATAACAATAAGCAATCTTTTCTAACGTTCAATCATTTTCATGTCTCCCTCTTTCACAACTTAGGATCTCAAATACTTTATTATTAGGGGTATTTGGATTTGGGAGTAATGACTTTCACAAGTTTGTAAAACGTTTTTTCTTTTACTTATAACAAGAGTTGAATTAGATGGTACCTCCTCATACCTTAAGTACATGGGAAAACGCGGAAGCCTAGATTCAAGCTCCAGGAGGAGGGACGGGTATGTATAAGTATTTATGTAGTATTTCTAATCAGTTTTTTTTTTTTTTTTTCAAATGTTAGCAGCATTTATTTATAAATTTAAAACAAAAAAAAAAAAAAACCAAAAGAAAAGAAAAGAGAAAGGATGACCCTAACCAGTGCCAGACTCGGCCTGCTAAATGCTGGTTTGGGCCTAAAATAACAATCCTTGATGAAGCCCGAAAAGGAAATAATTGGGCTAGAAGTACATGACCCTAGAGTGACATACAAAGTCCGCCGCTTGAAAAGATGTATGGACTACGAAACATAGGCCATATGAAAATTACTGCACACTTTCGAATATAGTGATTGAGAGTGTGAATCTGAGCCCAATTGTACCTGGGTTTGTTCAATATAGCTGTCTACGAGATCCAAGATTTATGCTGCAGCGGGCAGTAGACCAGCACAGGATACACTTACATGGGAGGAAACACTTGAATTTTTTGTGGCCCATAATATTGTTTGATGGGCTTTTAAAATATATATGGGGAGAGAGAGATGGGTTTGAAATTTCCTCCCACCCTTTATATTTTCTTTCGTTTCGTTAATGATAAGTATTATTCAATAAACAAAAAAGGAGAGACAAAAAGAGAGAGAGGACACAATGAATTCACATATTTGACGGCCAATAGGCTACATCCACGTGGAAAACTCCTAATACATATTTTATGAATTATATTAAAATTTTAAAGAGTTTATTTATTTAGAATTAAAAGGATAAAATATAAGTTTTACACTACATTTTTACCGAATTTAATTTTTATTTTTAAATCTTAAACCAACCAATTGTTATATTATATTGTTTGCATTACAAGTACAAGTAAAATTATTTTATTTGCACTCTAAATAAGATTAGGATTACTTTACTTGTATTCCAAATATTATTAGATACAATCAATCTAAACCAGATTTATAGAATATACATTTTTTTCTTTTTTCTTTTTTTTTGGTTAAGAAGAGGATTCGTATAATATACTTGGGTCTTGAATAGGATTGGGTATTGATTTCTTTAACAAAATAAGACAAAAATATATAGTCATCCGTGGATTATTTCTTTGGTCATTGTTTTGACCGACAATAAATAATATTTTGAATGATCAATGCAAATAGCTATTAGATCCGTTCCTCAAAAAAAAAAAAATGGGGATAGGATTTAGATTATGGGATTGGTAGATCATGACGCTACCATAAATGAGTCACTCTTTTTTTTCTTTTTTTTTTAAGAAAGAAATGAGTCACTATTGAATAATGAAAAACTTTTAAAATCATTTTGATTTGCCCCCTTGATAAGTCACAAATTAATAATTAATAAAGATGTGGTTTTATTTCGTGACGTTTTTTTTGGTTGGTTTTATTATAAAATATAAAGATGTAAGCGTGACTTTTTTTTGTTGATGTTGGTTTTATTATAAAATACTATAAAGATGTAATCATTTCGTTACCTTTTTTTAATGGTTTTATTATAAAACTAGTTTGGGTGGCGTGCTCTTGAAGGATGAAATTAAGATAGACTTTCTATTTGAAAAGGCATGAAACCATGTAATTAAAAATGTATGTCATACAATATTAATTTCATTTTTATAAAAATTTTGATTACAAAAATTTTGGGTAGGTGTTTTTTTTTTTTTTGAAAACTGGGTAGGTGTTTAACAATGTATGAATATCTATTTTACTATAATAATTTCTTAGCACCTATTTTGCTAAAGGAAATATTTATACACTAAAAATTTTTATAAATAATAACGAATATCATCATCTTTCAACAGTAATTAATTGGGTTTTGCTAAGCCATTGTCACAATATTTAAATTTTCACAACAAATGATGTCATATGCTCTTCATCTAATACCTACAACTATCCACAATGAAAATTTTGTGTTATATTCATACTTCCTTCTTTATCACCTTATATTTTATGAGTCTAGGTATGATGTTTAACTTACTTAGTTTTTAATGAACACCCATTTTAAGCAAGAAGAAGAAGAAAAAAATAACAAAAGATTGTTTCATCGAATTTTCTATTAGATAAAATTATATCTCTAAAAGATTTAAATCTAGCGAATCAATGTTCTCTAGGTAACAAATAAAACACCCTATATCACCATTCCAATTTTCAAAGCATTAATACCACCCAAAACTCAAAATACTTAAAGAACATTTTTGAGATATCAAAATTTAGTTGGGGTGTTTTAGACATTACATTTTATTTTATGAATCATAAGATTTCAATAGGGTTTTACTAAGATAGTAAAGTATGGGGTATTTTCTAGTTTCCCAAAGATTAAGGAGAAATTGTTTGATTTTAAAGTTTAGGAGAGAATTATGAACTATCCCAAACATAAATGATGGAAAGTGTTTTTATATTTAGTTTTTACTTTTTTTTGTGTGTGTAAAACTATGTGTTTTTTTTTTTTTTTTAATAGTGCATTTAAAAAAAAGAAAAAATACAAAAAGTCATCCCAAGAAAATTGTGCGTAAAACAGTGAATTTTAGCTCAACAAAATGTTGCAACACTTTGACAATACCTTTATTATTTTATTACAGTATATTCTATTTTGACTTATAAATAATTGATAGCTCAATAGTTATGAAAATATTGTATAACTTGTCACAACATTTCACAATGCCTTTACTTTTTATTGTGATTGGTTTTAATGTGATATTTTATTATTTTATCTTAACTTTTAAAAAAAAATTACGCCTCAATAATTGTAAAAATATTGTAATAAGCTCCTCAGTGTTTTTATATATAGAAATTAACACAGACCATAAAGAAATGCAGGGCTAAAAGGCATCATGTGAGAGTGTGTTAGGGTACTCTTTTTTTTTACATCTAATTTTATTTGAGTACCACCTTACCGCTAATAAGTTATTGGGTTTTCTCAAATATTTTTTACTTTATTATTATGTTAATCACAAATATTTCATATCTCATTATTTAAATTGGGTCATGATATAAACTATCACAAAAAACCCAAAAACTCATATTTTAACCAATTTTATTATCATTATTTAGTTAAACCCAAAATCGGCCCTATGAACCCAATAAACACATCCTATTCTATTTAAAGCCCAAGAATATTTATGCTTGGAAATATTTGAAAAGCCTATGATTAAAATCTATGGCAAAACAATTTTATCAATGGAATTCAAATCCATAATCAAAGCCCATGGTTTAAACCCATGACAATTTATTTATCTAAAACCCAATTCACATTAACAATATCAAAGTCCAATCCTCATTAGCAATATCAAAACCCAGTTCCCACTGGCAATATTTAAAGCCCGATTTTTATTGGTAACATCAAAAACCCAATTCTCATTGGTAATATTAAAGCCCAATTCTCATTGGCACTAACAAAAACCCAACTTACGTTGACACTATTAAAAGCCTAAGTTAATTACTTAGCACTATTTTATCAAAAAACCAAGATTATTAATACTTGGCAAAATACTATATTATAATTATTTCACTTAAAAGTCCAATAATGAACAATACTTTAGAGAAAAAAAAAAAAACAATACTTTAGATTCTTAAACATATTGCTGTAATATTACAAGCTCCTCGAATTTATGAATTATTTATTCTCAAAACCCATGGCAATTATCTTATAAAAGCCCATGGAAAGTTATGATTATTAGATCCATGACACTTATTTATTTCATATTATAAACTCATATTCACTATCTATCTTACATCACAATATTCATAATATTTATTACCAAAACTCATGGTAATTATTCATCCTACATGTCCATTATGATTATCTATAGAGAAACTCATGAGAAACATCACATTATTCCATTATAGCAGTTGTTATCATATTTATTTAAAACTCATGGTAAATATTATTCTCAAGAATGATATTAGAGGTCATTATTTAAAAAAGCCTCAAAGAAAATATCATTTACAAAGTAATCTATAGTAAAAATTATGAGAAACTATACAAGTTGTTATTTAAAGCCCATGAGAATTAATACCCAAAATCTATCATAAATATTTATTAAAACTCATGGATTCATTTTATTTCTACTAACAACTAAAGCCCATGAGGAGTAAGAAACTCATGGCAAAGCATGTCTTTAATGCCCATTTTGTAGGCCTAAGAATCTCATGAAGTAGGGAACAAGCCCAAGCAAAGAAAGGGCCATGTGACCCAACTAAAAGTGCTGAAAATGGAGCAAAATTCCAGCCCAAAAAGGTCCCTAGCAAGAGCCTTAAAAGTGGGCAACCTACCCTTGTTCATCCTTAACCAAAAAACAATTAGAGACCCCTACAAGTAGGGATGGCAATTTAAATCCGACCCGCGGATACCCGGTCTGGCCCGACCCTAATGGGCCGGATTTTACCCGGCCCGATAAATTATAGGGTCGGGTATGGGTTTTTTTAAAAAAAACCCGAAGCGGGTCTGGGTCAGGTCTGGATTTTATCCATACCCGGACCCGAACCCGACCCGTTTAAGGGTAAAATACCAAAATACCCTAATCTATATATATATATATATATATATATAAGTTAAAAAAAAAAAAAAAAACCCTACTCCCCTAATCCCATTTTACTCAGCCGCCAACCCTCTTACACTCACATCACTCTCCTCTCCCACTCGACTGCTCTCACTCCCTCTCACTCTCCTCACATCACTTTGCTCTCCCCAACCTCTGATCTTTGTCACCACCGGCCATCACGTGCACCTCCGGTCAGGTTGTTTTCTCTCTTTCTCTCAGTCTCAGCTGACACGGTCTCATACTCTCACTCACTTTCAAGCAGCGCCGCCCAAGATCTCAGCCTCTCACCACCGTTCCAAACATTCACCACCGCCGGTCCAAGCTCTCACTCACTCTTAATCTCATTGTAGGCCCAAGCTCTCACCGCCGATCTGTTCTCTACTTCTCTTCAAATTTTTTTTTATTTATTTTTTAATATGAGTCTCTGAGAATATGAGATGCTTGTTTCAATTTTTTTTGTTTGGATTTTTCTACTTAAACTATGGACTTCAATGGATGGGTTGTGCTACTTCTAGTTATTGTAGTTTAAAGACTTGAAATTTTGAGACTTTGTGGTGTAACTGTAATATATTGTGGAAGAAATTGTGTATATTGTGTTTTGTGTTTGTTGTAGCCTAAACAGAGATGGGAGACAAAAATGAATTTGGGCTTCATTCAAAAAAATTTTTTTGGTTGGCCACAATTTGGGCCGCGGGCTAAATGGGGCCCGTGGGGCCTAGCGGAGCGGGTCTGGGTCCCGAGAAAAAAACCCGATTAATAATCGGGCCGGGTCTAGGTCGTGGGTCCAGACCCGCGGGTCAGGTTCGAGTATGCAAAAACCCAACCCGAACTCGACCCGTTGCCATTCCTACCTACAAGAGAACCAAGCCTTTGAGGATGAACAAGGGGTTGTCCCATCAGTTTTCTGCCACCCTCTACCTGACGTGAATAGTGCACGAGGGCTGTCACATCAGCTGAAGTCTAAAGGATGATGTAATTTCATCATCTTTCTCAAGACTGTACCTCTAGCGGAAGGAAAGCTGAAGTTATCCAAACCTTAACAAATTGATATTATAAATGTTAAAAACGTTTAAGACATGATTCATGTACCAAGCCCATAAATCCTAAAGGGGAAAATTTGGGAACATGTGGTTTGGAGGGCATAAAGGGATCTCCAGCAGAACCCTCTAAAGTGGACTTAGATTTGACATCTGACTTGGGGTGTTGAATCTTAATTCTTGGGGGACCAAATCTCAGTTGTAGCATTAGAATTCATTCCTGATACACGTCTTAATCCCATTGATTAGTCTCAATCCCAGAAATCCTAGGGTTTAATGCAAAGCACTCTAAAATCCCATCATTACCCAAAGAAGCAAGGCAGCCCCTAAAGTAAATCTCCTACTTCTGACCAAAAATCCCAAGAAGATTAACCTTAATTCACTACCTCTGAGTAGTCCTACGTTTTTGGATTCTTGTTAATTAATGCTTCTCTAAAGCATCATTATAAAAAGATGAACACCTCAGCCCAATGGAGGACAACTACCCTCTCTGAAACCCTTGGTTTGTTTACTACTTTGCTCGTGGTTTATCTTTCCTCAAGCTCATCATCTTTAGCCCACACTCATCTAATCTCGGATACTCTTTTCCTCCTTTCACACAATCATAACCCATAAATGTCTCTCAACTAGTCATAAACAGCCCACCACTGACAAAAAGTCTTGGCCTCAGTGTTAATCCCATTCCACTCACTCAAAACAGCCCACATTACCTCGGATACTCTTTTCCTCGGATACTCTTTTCCTCCTTTCACACAATCATAACCCATAAATGTGTCTCAACTAGTCATAAACAGCCCACCATTGACAAAAAGCCTTGGCCTCAGTGTTAATCCCATTCCACTCACTCAAAATAGCCCACATTACCTCATTCATGCCTTATACACACACTCACCAAAATCTTAGTTTAATACTTGCTACACTGAGCTGGGATCTCTCTCTCCCTTCATTCCATCTCACTTTTCCTTTTTTATTTAAAACTATGGAGCCTTTAATCCTTATTTATTATTATTATGATGAATGTCATAATGTTCTGGATACTATAAAAGTTTTCCCTTATGTTGACTTAATAATAATAAGGAAAACATATGATTTTAACCATGTAAACACACTTATTAACCTGAAATCACCCTACCGCTGGAGATAATACCGTATCGCTAGAAGATTGATTTGAACTATGACGCTGTAAAATGACTAAAAATATAACAAACTAACAACAGTAATGTGTCTATTGTACTTTATTGTTGTCTCTTATTAGGGTGTAACTTCTTTCTCTTACTTGGACGGACTTACACAACACCGAAAGCTTTTGAGTTTTATTTCAAGGGTCCATCATCGAGTTTTGGCTTGGCTACCCCATATTCTATTTGGGAACATCAAAATTTTCTCCTCAACAGAGAGTAAACGACGGAAAGACCATGCCTATTGATTTTGATATGAACTTAAAAAAAAGAATGCTAAAATGCAAAATTCACCATTTATGTTTTACCAAAATTCATTTTACTTTTGTTCATTCTGGTCCTCTAGTTTTCAAGTTTATTCAATTAATACTTTTCCATAAACTTTTGTCATAGGTTGATGCTAATTAAAGTGTAAAAGACAAAAATACCCATAAACACTTAAGGCCACCTAACTACTTTTGAAGGACAAAAAGGTCATTACATTTAAAACAAGCATATGCACTTTTTTATATATAGAAAAAGACAAAATGAACCCTCAAATGCATTCAGTCTACTTGTTTTTTAAGGGTAAAAAGGTTATTGTAATTATTAAACAAACAATAAACAAAAAGCAAGCAAGGTGCTTAACAAAGCACCGTTCACAGGCTCTTTCGCACTTTTTATATAGGAATAGATATCACGTGGTCGTTAAATCAATATAGACATCAATTGATTTTTGGTATAGATGGGGAATGATTCTTAAATTTCTTATTCAACGATAAGAAATTTTACTATTTAAACTAATTGGAACCTACTAATATATATTTTTTTATTTAAAGATAGTTTTCCGTATTTTCAAGTGTTTGGTAATATAAGAAAAAATAATATAGACACCAATTGTTTGTTTTGATGAAAAACCTTATGTAAAGATAGTTTTTCGTATTTTCCAGTATTTGGTAACATAACAAAGAAAAAAAAAAGAGTTAAAAGAAAATTATATTTAGTCAAAATAAAATGTATAGCTTATTTTTAAAGAATATTTTCCACTAATTTTATTTGAAAAACAACTTTATCTCACAACAAGTTAAATAAGGGAAATTATGAGATTGTTTTTCAACTCATTTAAGGTTGCTACTAAATATAGGAAAATGAGATAATTTTATAGAAAATATTTTTTGGAAAATGACTCATTTTCTAGAAAACAAAATCGTTGAAACAAACAGAGCATTCATTTCATATTTCACTTGATTTTTATAATTTTTAGTTAACATTATTAGGCTAAAATGCAAAACTCACATTCTAAGTTTTATCAAAATTTGATTCTCAAATCACCTAAAAAAAAAAGTTTTACCACAATTCATTTTTGTCCTCTAACTTTGTTTTGAATCATTTCAGTCCTCTAAGTTTCATGTTTATTTAGTTCATGCTTCTTTGTCAACTTCTGTTAATTTTTTTTAATAAAATGACAAAATTTGGCGACAACTTAAGCTAAAAAATTTAACATGGCTATAGATGATAAACTTATTTTTTAATCACTCGATTGATGACGTCGCTATTAATCTTTAATCTTTGAAAAATTTTACAAGCATATAGTGTAGGGGTAAAGTTCCCAGAACATACAATGGGCCTTGGGCCCCATATAAAATTCGACCACGTCCGAGGAGAAGGTGTGGGTACCAAAAGGGTTCCCAGCCCAATTCTTATGGGCCCAAACTTGTTTAAAAGGCGTTTCGAGGAGGAATGTCTCCTTGGACGTACCAAATATGGCTCAAACATGCATCCTGCCAGCAATAAAGATTCACTCCCACGATTATTAGTAGCAGGGATGAGTCCCATAAGCCCGTAAGAGGGAAGTAAGTGTAGGATGTCAATGGAGAGACTATGGCTGTCACATTAAATACATGACAGCTACTTTTCTGGCCGCATTAATGTGGAGAGGACTTGCGAACAGTGTTACCTTGGCTACTACAACTCACAGAAAGATAGGGGAGATGTCCGATGGGACGGGCACTCAAGTGAAGGTCCAGATGATCAACAAGTGTAAGGTTCTGATGACTTCATGGGGGCTATATAAGAGAGGGGAGTCCACATGAAGAGGGGGACGGAAAAAAGTAGGAACTTAGAACAGAAGAAGAGGAGAAGAACCATAGCTTTTGATCAGAGACAGAGATACACCCCATACGTCTCCTCAGACCGTATATCTAATGGACATGAAGGAGATTTTCTTATTTTCGATTGTTGTATGACCCAAAGTTAACTAGTACGCACTTCGTTGGAGCCTAGTTCTGTAACCCACTCTCTACAAATTCATTGTCTAGGACTCCTTGGGCCAGAACCCCATAACTGTTGGGCCTGGACCCCGAATTGTGACCCTACATATAAGATATAATAAGAAATTATAATCCAATTGTGGATTTCTCAAAGTTCATATCTAATAAAAAAATATTGAATGAAGTTGTAGCCATTAATTACTACCAAGTCTATAATTAAACTCTGTTCATTCTGAAAAAATATTTGTCAATAATTAATTAAATTATTTATAATTAAAAGATTTAAAGGAAAAATAAAAAAATTGGACAATTTACTGCAACATTTAACATAGGTTGATAGAGATATCTTAATTGAATAAATTTAAAATTTAAAGGACTGAAATGAATAAAAACAAAGTTAGAAGACTAAAATGAATTATAGTGAAACATAAAAGACGTTTTTTTTTTTTTTTTTGCATTTTATCCTATTTAATAAAAATATTATGAGTCTTATTAAAAAAAATAACAGCATTATGAGATGACCAAATTAAAATAATGCAAAAAAGAAAAAAAAAGATTTTAATTTAAAAGTTTTTAAAATTTAGGATTTTATACAAAATCATTCGTATTTGTTCGTTTAGACCCTACTCAGATTGTTTAACCTAATTAATTAATCAAGTTGTTACTTAGGTTTATTATTTAAATCTAGGTTAAACACATACAACCATATCACTAAGTGCAGATGGAAGATGTACCTCCACAAGTTTTGTCCTTTTATCTTAACAATTTGGCTTCTATTTCTTAATAATATTTCAATTTTTCTTTCTCTAAAAAAAAAAAAATCACTACGTGTAGAAAAGTAAAGAAGACAAGCTATATGATGGCCCAAAAAAACCAATGAAACCGTCTAGTTTCAAGGTAAAAAATCTGGGGATGATTTAATCTAAATTATTCTCAAGGCAAAAAATTCACTTTGATAGAATGGAAGTGTTTATAATAGATTTTTCCCTAAATCTAAAGTTACCGCTTGTAGTACTTACTTACATGATCACACATAACTTTGAATCCACAGACTCTTTTATCTAAATTTGTTAAACACGAACATCCACGTTTGTGACTTTGAAATCTCACTCAAAGTTTTAAATCATCAGCTATGTATGATCTTGTTGTAGCAACTTTAGATCTACTAGTTCTAATAATGTGTAGATGGAATTTCGGTAGTGATTTTAAAAGGAGAAGACACAATACCTTTTAGATCTCATAAGAGCACCTCCAAAGGCTCTTCAAAACGTGCCTTAGAATTTCTTTTAAATACGAGGAGAATTAGATCTGAAACTCTAATCACTTAATGGGCTTAATGGACTGTTGGGCTTTAATGAAATTATGCATAATCTGTCTTTTGATCGGTCGAGCAAGGCACGTTTCAAATTCTTGAATATTTTTCTTGTATTTTAACTTGCAACATTTTGAACATTGTCTAATAGTATATTCTATAGACTCTAGAAATTTATATCTAGATAAGTTTGTATTTACGGTTTGCTAATTGTTTTAAATTTTTAGAACCTAGCAATCGGCAATCATCGGAGGGAATCATGGAATTTATTACTTATTTATTTTAATATTGCTGGCATGATTCCTCCACAGCTCTAGAGCACAAAACGACATCACGATAGGTCGTTTACGAGGGTTTTCAATTTTCAAACCGGTAAGGACTGAGGAGGGACTCTCTCAGATTCTTCAAGTATCATCAAGTGGAAGTCTTGACAATCTGAATTAAAAAAGAAAAGAAAAAGAGGAATTATTGCTCAGACTTTTTTATTGCTCAGACTTTATCCGATAAGAAACGAACTAAAAACCAAAAAAAGGGATAAAAAATTGTACTACAGTCTATGGCACTCTCTTTTATATTGCCTCTCACTCGCTACTCTCATCATTATTCTTTCACACTCAATTCCAACTCCAACTCAATTCACATCGCTCGAACCCTCCTCTCTGCTATCTACACTCCAACGAATACAATGTCCTCTTCTTCTGAAGATTCCAAAACCGCCGCTCCTTATGGATCGTGGAAGTCGCCGGTCACATCCGACGTCGTTTCCGGCTCCTCCAAACGACTCGGCGGCACCGCCGTTGATTCCCTCGGCCGCCTCATCTGGCTCGAGTCTCGCCCCACCGAATCAGGGTCTGTACACTAAGCCAAAAAACGACGCGTCGTTATTTATTGGATTGTTCTTTGTTATTGTGATCGTAACGTGTTTGTGTTATTGTGTAACTCAGGCGATCGGTTCTGGTGAGAGAGGCGGAGAAAGCTGGGGAAGAACCGGTGGATATAACGCCGAAGGAGTTTGGAGTTCGGACTTTGGCTCAGGAATATGGCGGTGGCGCTTTCCGTGTTTTTGGTGATACTGTCGTTTTCTCCAACTACAAGGACCAAAGGCTCTACAAGCAGTCTTTGGATTCTAAAGGTAGCTTACTGTTATTTTGCATGAAATTGTAAAATTTGGAAATCAAGTTGAGAATTCTAATCCTAGTTTGGAAGGAAGAGTTGGTTTTAATGCTTTTGTTGAATTCACAAATGTATAAATGTTAGAATTATGATTAAACGATTAAATTCATTATTTCACGTGAGCTTTGCAGGACCACGCGCATGGGGGAGTATTAGAATAATAATTAGATAATTAAATTCATCATTTCTTAACTGTTTAAACTTTTAGAATAATAATTAGATGATTAAATTCATCTTTTCCTAACCGCTTAAACTTTTGAAATAATCGGTAATTTAACAATAGGAGACCAATTTAGCTGCTTCTTATTTTCCGTGAGCAATAATTATCTTATGCGTCTATTAAATGCATCATCTCTTGTTCATAGTGTGGGCCCCACATGCTATGAGAGGGAGGATGCATGTATTGGAGCTATAGTAGGACCCACACACACGCTGACGTTGTGAGAGGAAAGATGCATATATATATATATATATATATATGATGCATGAGCTACCTTCTCTTTTGTGAGAGTGCTAATTGCTTCGTGATGCTATCTGCTAATAAATGATTTAACTCCAAGCTAGTGCTGATATAAGTATTTGGTGGCAAGCAGATTCTTCTCCTGTACCACTTACCCCGGACTATGGCGAACCACTAGTAAGCTATGCAGATGGAGTCTTTGATGCACGCTTTAATCGTTATGTCACTGTACAGGAAGGTATGTTAAATGTTTTTGATGTACTGTTGGTCTTGTATACTGTTACTGTTGGTCTATTTCATCAATGTGTGCTCATTATTACTTGGCAGATCGTCGTGAAAATAAATTGAATCCATCCACGACAATTGTAGCAATAGGGCTTGGCAACAAGGATATTCAGGGTGAGAATTAGCAAGCAAATGATGGTTTATGTTTGTGTGTGGGTGTGTGTGCATTTTGAATCTGCAGATTGTGTGCTTTGCTATTGTGTCTTCAAGGGGTTTGAAAGCTTTTAGGTTTACAGATTGTCATTTGGTCTTTCAATTATCTATTGTTGTCAATATTTGATGTTCATTTTCTCCTGCTTGGATCATAATATATACAGAGCCAGAAGTATTAATTGGTGGAAATGACTTCTACGCTTTCCCACGTTTGGACTCGAAGGGTGAAAAAATAGCATGGATTGAATGGAGTCACCCTAACATGCCATGGGATAGAACAGAACTCTGGGTTGGATATATTTCTGAAACTGGGTAAGCAGAATTCCTTTTTAATGAGTTGATAGCTTATGTTTAGGTATCTATTTCTTCCCAAGAAGTATCTTATTAGGTATCAAATATATCAGACTTTATGTGACTTACTGTCACGTGCTGCCAGGGGAGCAGAGAGATTGGTGCTGCCCTGTTGTGGCTTGACTTCTGCATGTTTGTTGTCATGCACAAGTCATGAGATCTGTAAAGGCAAAAATACATGTCATCAACTGACATTATTGAATATTGATAAAGTATCATCACTTGTCCCAAAAATTTAAGCTAATGGGAAAGGGCGAATTTAATCACATAACCATTATTCTAACTCTTCACATTACGTGTGGGCCTAGACTTCTCCCTCAATAAGTAGGGTCAAACTCGTATTAAATGGGAGGTTGGGTGGAGATAGGATTTGAACTCTAGACTATTTGCTTTGATACCATGATAAACTATCACTTGTCCCAACTTATCAAAATAAAAACTACCAGTTGCCCAGAAAGCTTTAGCTAATAGAAAATGATGAATTTAATCACTCAAGAGTTATTCTAACAAATATCATCAGAAGCGGTTTCAACTTCCTATTATAGAATGATTATGTATATGCATTTTAATCCTTTTGTTTGTAGAAGTGAATTAGACTCTGTGGTTAGTGTCAAACCTTCATGTATGTAATTAAACCTTTGTGTGTGTGTGTGTGTATATAGCCAAGCACCTTTATTTTCCCCCAGTTATGTATTGGCATGCTAGACTCTGTTTTTTGTACATGTTAGTTGGTTAGTCCCTTCTGCTGTAATTCTCATTCCTACACACTCTTCCTACTTATTAGTTACTTGGTTTTAACGACACCACAATCTGTTATTTCTGAAGCTTTATTTTTTCCTGATAAGATTAACATAAATGTTATTAACATTTGGTTAGTAGCGTTAATTTTCCTTATGTTGTCATGTAGAGAGGTCTACAAACGCATCTGTGTTGCTGGCTCTGATTCTACGCTTGTGGAGTCTCCAACTGAACCTAAGTGGTCCCCTGATGGTATTTTGTTAATCTTCTTGGTTGATGATCAAACTTAAATACAAATCTTCATGGTGAAGTTATTAAATGTTTAACAAATGAACTCCTCAAATTCTCTACTAATAGGGGAAGGTTGTACTTGCCTTATCTTTGCTTGCCAAAAAAAAATCCATTTCTGTTCTGAAAATTGTGGTCGGATCAGTAGCCTTTGGAAGTTATCCCCTACAATCCATTTGAGGAATTGTGTGGATTTGGATCATTCATGATGTGGAAGTGTGGGTCAATATGGAGCGTAATTGCATGGATGGACAATATTCATCAAAATTCAAATTTGGATTGCTGTTGATAAGCTCACAATCCTTGTCATCAATCCTATGACATCAATATTTAATTTCTCATTCTACGACAAATTCTTAGCTCTTACTTTGTTCTATGGAATTCCTTTTGGATGTTTTTCTCTTATTCTTCCATTTACTAGGGTATAGCACACCCCCCCCCCCCTCTTTTTTTCCTCATTTTTTCAATGAATTACTTATAAAAAAAATTGGGCCATGGAATACCCTTAAGCTCCTCTTCTGCTCCTTTGGATTCTAGTATGATAGGCTAATTCATTATTTTTCTGAAGTTTCAGGTAGGTTTTTCAGAAAATGATGATTCATAATTACATGCTCAATGGTTGTTATGAAATATGTTCTAATTTTCTGTAGAAGTTCTAAACTTTTTGTTGCATCATTTCTTAAAATAATATGTTTCATTTGAATTTGTGCAGGTGAACTATTTTTTATTACTGATAGAAAAAATGGGTTTTGGAATATCTACAAATGGGTAAACTGTTCACGTTAAATAGTAATGAGGTTACCTAGTTCGTGTGTTGTTCCATTATCCAGTAAATATTTTAAGTTCATATTTCTTCATGTACACAGAATGCTGATATTAAAGTTTGTTATGCTTGGCAAAATAGTTTGTAATTTTGGCATTATCTTTGGGTTTTATAAGTTAACAACTCCATTGTTCTTTATCATTTGAAAGTTTCGGGAACTTCTTTGATTATTAGAATTTATTGGCTTGACCGCATTATATGTTGTTAATTGTGTCAAAGGATTGCTGCTTGCTGTCAGTTCATGTCAAATTTACATAAGACCATGTTGCTTAGAAACTGCTTTTTTGAAAATTTCAATACCATGGAGTTGTATTTTATGTTAGTTGTATCATGAAAAGTGGGTTTCCCAGATGTAAAGGCAACATAAACTCATATAGTATTATTAGGTAGACAATTAAATAAGGGTATCTGAAATTGTTGTTAGATTTTATTTGCCTGGTATTGTGCACTACTGAAGTTGAAATATCAAATGGTTCGACAATGTATAGCTTCCTATAAATTTATTGGGCTATTGTTCATTGTTGATTGGAATTAACTCTCATGCTATTTATGCGTTGGATTTCTGAAATCTGAGACTTTGAATCTGCTTGCACAGTCTCCACTATTTCAGAAACTAATTAGTTGAAACCTGAGGGCCTCCTCATTGTAGCAAGTTTTTTCTTTCAACTTGCAACTTCCAATCCAGCAGTCCCATCAGCGGAACTCGCATGATGGGCTTGATGGTACTGCCAAATTATCTGGGAAAAGAAAAGGAAAAAAAAAAAGAAAAAGAGTTGGTACAGCCAAATCATATACTGAAAACATTGAGAAGATAAAACTTGCATATGTTTATGGTGTGACCAGAAAATACTTAGGCAATGCATATGCATTTATGAGCTTTCCTGGCAAAGCAAAGTCTGGTGATTTTTGCATCTCATTCATAATGAATATTGTAACCTAATAGATGCTTTTAATTCCCTTCTGTATTCACATGAGAGACTCTTGTAATTTATATATGTCTGGAATCTCTTAGACATGGTGTTTCCTCAAGCACCATTGGCATTGCTTGAATTTGTTTTTTGGTCACGCATACTTATTTGGTGTCATGTGGAATTGATTACTTGTCTTTTTTCCTGGGTAGCAGATTGAGTCTGAGAATGAGGTAGTAGCTGTTTATACAGTGGATGCTGAATTTTCTGGACCTTTATGGGTATTTGGCTTGAATTCTTATGAATTCATTCAGAGCAATGAAAAGAAAAATTTAATTGCTTGTAGCTACAGGTATACCTGACAAAGCTCCTAGTTCATTGTTGCATGGATTTATCTTACTTGTGCTTACGATTTGTGATAATTATATTTGTTTTTGTTATCGTAATAAAAACAATTGTGCTTGCAGGCAGAATGGGAGGTCATATCTTGGAATTCTTGATTTTGTTCAAGGCTCGTTATCTCTGCTTGATATTCCTTTCACAGATATAGATAATATTGTACTTCCCAAATCCTTATCCTCGTTATGATGCTGTGCTTGTTAAGAAGGTGTCTTGATGATGGTTGTGAGATGTGCCTATTTGTGTATGCAGACTTCAGGAAATCATTGCCTATATGTGGAGGGAGCATCTGCTGTAAATCCATCATCAGTAGCAAAAGTACTGTCTCCTTTTATCACCCTTGTATTGCAGATTCTGCTATTTAAGATCAACAAATACAGGCAAAGGCTATTGTTAAGAGATTCAAATAATTTATTTTTGTTTCATGTCTTCTACATTCACCTTTTATCTTTCAGGTGATTCTAGATGAACATAAATCCAAGGCAGTTGAATTTGAGATTATTTGGAGTTCTTCACCCGATAGTTTAAAATACAAGTCCTACTTTAGCTTGCCTGAGTTAATTGAATTCCCAACTGAAGTGCCTGGTCAAAATGCCTATGCATTCTTTTATCCACCAACGAATCCCATGTACCAAGGCAATCAGGGAGAAAAGCCCCCATTGTTATTGAAAAGCCATGGTAAGTGATGGTTAATCTTTTATGAACAGGATTGGCCAGTTATTCATGATTTGTGATTTTCCACTCAACAGAAGCATGTAAAATATGGGGCCATTTCCCTTGCTACAAAAATCTACCCTTCCTAATGCATTTAACATGAAGAAAATTTTATTTTAATCTAGTTTTATTTAATTTTATAAGTGAATTGGATTTTTTATTATCAATCCAAGGATTTTATTTTAAGTCTTATTGGTTAATTAGATCATTAATTGGGCTTTGAGTTAAAGTTATTTTTGTAATTTAATAATTGGGCTTTGACCCACATCAGTTCGGTTAGGATTTGGCATAGTAGTTTATATAGATGTGCTATTGCATTCCTATGGAGACAAGTTTATGATGAATGAAATTTCTTTTGGAATTTTTTCAATGCCTTCATGTCGATTCCTTGGGTGCTGACTCTAGGCAACCCTAAGTGCTGATTCCTAGGTCCTATTTTTTATTTTTCTGTTCTTGATGACTCTCAATCCGCTTAGAGAATTTGTGCTGCGTCACTTCCCAATTTATAATGCCTTTTAGGCATGCTAATCCCATATAGCTGATCCTTTTATTTGGAACTAGTACACACACACACACACACACACACACACATATATATACAATATTCAATCAGATCCAGGTTGTTTATTTTTCTTTCAGGGGTAGTACTTGTATTGTAATTTTGTAAATGAAGATAAAACAGCTTGAGAGAGTATGAAGTAGGCCATCTGATGAATACTGTTTCAAGACATATGCATGGTACAAAGCTTTGTATTTGGAGTTGCATACATAGAGACTTGTTTACAATGGTTATTAATCTGGATCTTATCTTAGTGAGACTCTTGATGTAGTGATTTATTGTTAGTAAAATTTCATATGATTATATTGCTTTTGGCTTCTGCAATCAAATGTGTGTGCAACTGAACTTAAATAGATTCTTTCAGTTATATCAGTAACAATAAAGTAGTAGAAAATTCTTGAGAAAGGGCTCTTGAAATTTCATCAACTAGGTTTTGTAATAGCATAAATTTCATATGAAATATTGCAGGAGGCCCCACAGCTGAAACTCGTGGAATGTTAAATCTGAGTATTCAGTACTGGACTAGTCGAGGTTGGGCATTTGTTGACGTCAATTATGGTGGAAGCACTGGTTTGTCCTTAATCTATCATAAATAAACTTTGAATTCCCGATTTAGATTATCTCACTGCCAATCATTGATGGAATTTGTTATACACATTCTAATTCATTAATTTTAACTTTAGGTTGAGGCAATCCTGCTAAATCTTTCAATTTTTGTTGTTTAACAAATATGCTTAGGCTTTGTTGCAATCAGTTTCACCTATTGTAGCAATGTATTTTAATTTATGTCTGTTCATTTTATTGATGCATGGACATTGTTTTGAAGGCTATGGCAGAGAATATCGAGATCGGCTTTTGGGACGCTGGGGAATTGTTGATGTCAATGACTGTTGTAGTTGTGCTAAATTTTTGGTAATTGCGTTCTTTACATAAATTTCCTTCCCAGATTGTCATTGATGTATATCCTGTCAACTCATGATACTATACCTATTTTATTTAGGTGGACTCAGGAAAGGTAGATGGGGAACGGCTATGTATCACTGGGGGTTCTGCTGGTGGATATACAACCTTAGCTGCTCTTGCTTTTAAAGAAACGTTTAAGGCAGGAGCTTCCTTGTATGGTGTAAGTGTTACATTGGTGAATTGTGATATGGTTTCTTTTGTAGTTTTTGAAAGCAGCCATTAGCAGGATTTTGCTAATGGTTAATACTTAATACAGCTCTTGATTCAACTCTTTGGTTTAGTTTGTGATGCATTGCTATGAGTTTCTAAAAAGGATGTCCATATTATGTTTCTTATTTCTTTAGAGTAACAGAATGCACTTCTGTTCAAGATGTGCTTAGGAGGGTGTGTGGTAAATAAATAGTGTTTCTGTGCAAGGAAATGACTTTGTTGCCTATGGGGAGGTGGGGGTGGGGGTGTTTGTAGCTGTATCTGTGTCCCCATTCAATCAAATATAAAGTGTAACAAGATTTGTTTCCTTACTTTATGCTACAAATGTCTGATTAAGGAGCTGCGTGGTTCTCCGTGGGTTTTTGGTTTATATTCTTCTCAGAAAGAAGGCATTTAGATGGAAGTAGAAAACCTCATGTAGCCTTGCTCAAGAATTTGGAATTCCTCAATTTTAGTCATTTTAAGAACAATTATCTACCAATGAAATAAGTTTCCAGAATATCTGTATATGAAATGAACCTCATATCTGAAATGTTTATTATTCCCAAGTACCTGAACTGTTGCTATCAGACTAATGTATGCATCAGCCCTTAAATTTTGGGTTTGTTTTCGTTTTGTTCTTTTACGTTTTAAAATTTTTTTTATTTTGGCTCTTCGTGTTTCATTTTGTTTTCATATTGGCCCTACTATCCATTTTTATTAGTAGTCCATTTTTGTTTTCATGTGTTTTTTTACTTACAACAATGAAAACGGTCAGATTACCAGTGAAAATGGACTACGGGGCTAATATGAAAATGGAATCAAACATGAAGGGTCTGAATGAAAATTTTGAAACTTTAAAGGCCAAAATGAAAACAACCTCCAATTTAAGGGCCAAAGGTGTATTTTGGTTGCTGCTATCTTTTGGAAACCAAGTCCTACCTAGTACCTGCACCTGTAGACCATAAATAAACTGCAACATTATTTCTTTTACGTGCCTATAATAATTCATTTTTCATATCCTTCTGTTCTTTTCTTTTCTCGATAATCTATGGTACTCATCTACACTATTTGAAGCAATATCTTGCACTTTATAAAAGTGGTTTGGTGGAGCTGGATAATTTCTGGTCTGCTTCTAGTTAAATCTTCATTGACTGTGCCAGTGGTGTTTGGACTAAATGGCATCTCCTGCCTACTTATCCAGAGTCAGGGGTGGCTTCACGGGTTTAATCTTGTGCAAGTGTGTGAGTTGTATATACCTGATACAGAGACACACTCCCACACACTTTACCATCCTATCAGTCTCCACTGGAAAAAATTAGTGATATCAATGGATTATTGGATCTGAATATAACTTTAGAGCCGTTATTGACTATTCTAATGAGAGCATCAAACACTTTGTTGAAGGGTGGCATGTGATGTTGAACCAAAGAAAGTTGGCTTCAACAGTTCAACTAGCATGACTTGTCTTCCCAACTGCTAATAGAAAGCAGTCTTGGGTACAAGCACACTCATAAGTTGAGGTGGTAGTTATGTTACCATCTGCAATTTATCAGTAAGGTTAAGATTTAATTTAATTTAATTTTTTTATTGGTTGTAAAGGTAAGAAATTTGAAATATTCAAATCTATGTAGTGCTTTAATAATTTGTTTAGAATTTCTTTGGTTTTTCTGTGAATGTAATATTATTATTTATTTTTTTGGGTCCAATGAGTTTTTTTTTTTTTTTTTTTTTGAATTTTAAAATAAGGAAATTGGTTTATAAGGCGATATTAAATATATTAAATCGCTCTGCAGAAATAGAAAATTGACAGGTTTTTAATTTTATCTTGCTCTATGAACAGGTAGCTGACTTAGGCTTGTTGAGAGCAGAAACTCACAAGTTTGAATCTCATTATATTGATAATCTTGTTGGTAAGTTAAAAAATGACATTTGACACCTTTAAATCTCGTTATATTGATAATCTTGTTGGTAAGTTAAAAGATGACATTTGACACATTATATTCATTCATTCATTTTTATTTTATTTTTGATAGGTAAATATTCATTCATTCATTTTATTTATGTCATTTATGTTTAAGCAGTTAACTGATTGCAGGAAATGAAAAGGATTACTTTGAGAGGTCTCCGATCAATTTTGTTGATAAGTTTTCCTGCCCTATAATTTTATTCCAAGGATTGGAGGACAAGGTAAACACTAAACAGATTCCCCTTTGCTTTTTCATTGTCTTAAATCTTTTCTGTCCTTAAGAATAACAAAATGTTGGATATACAAGTACAATATTCTGGAGTCCTCTTGATTAAATATGGTAGTTCTGATTATAATTAGCCTTCAAGGTTGAGTTTTGAAAATCTCTTTTAATTTTGCAGGTTGTTCCTCCTGATCAAGCTCGTAAGATTTACCGGGCATTGAAAGAAAAAGGTCTACCAGTTGCCCTTGTAGAGTATGAAGGAGAACAACATGGTTTCCGCAAGGTATTAAAAATTATTACAAGTTTATCTAACAACAAATTTGTATGATAGGAAAACGGTAAGCTTGATCTAGTATTGTATGCAGGCTGAGAACATTAAGTTCACACTAGAACAACAAATGGTTTTCTTTGCACGACTGGTTGGACACTTTGATGTTGCAGACGAGATTAATCCGATCAAAGTTGATAACTTTGACTGAGCTCTTAGTGAAAAGGTACTTTATTCTGGAATATTTGGCATTTGCTTTTTATGTCATAAGCTTACTGGCCAAGTGTTTGTAGCGCCATCTGACAAGAGCAATCAATTTGTTGGTTTCAATAAAAGCTTCTGGATCTGCTATAACTTTGGGTGATCGTGAGATAGCCACATCAACATGCAATACCTTTATCTTGATATATAGTAATTCTGAAAACTTAAGAAATCTGCTTAGACATGTTGTCTTATAATTTTAAATGAGCAGATAGAGATTATTGTTCCTGGTGAATCATATGGCATATTTACTTGAATGCCTAATACATAGTTGGATTTTAATTTGATATGATGTGGAATTATTCAGTAAATTACTTTCCATTAGAGTGGACAGATCAGAGTCCAATTGCTAGAAGTGCAATTCTACAGAGCTTTATAATTGCCTTGCAGATCGTCTAGGATATTTTAGGTCATGTGGATTGGTTTCATATGTAAATTGTTGTAAAGTTCAAAGCAAGCATGTAAAAAACTTTATTTCTAAATTTGGCATGATATGGGGCTTTCATTAAGTGGTTCTCCACACCCCCCCCCCCCCCCCCAAAAAAAAAAAAACAACAATCCATGCTGGTAATGAACAGCCAGATCTGGATGAATCTCTCTCTTTGGGATATTTGGTGTTGTCCAATAGTACATGATGAGGATAGCTTTCCTCTAGTTGTGAAATTTCATAACCTTGATTGTGCATGATGAGGATAGCTTCTCTCTAGTTTTGAAATTTCCCAACCTTAATTGTTGCAACTCCTGGTGGATATTGTTTTGTATGTTTTCTGACTGGAGCAGAATGGTGCTTATGCTTTTGCTTCTGAATTTTTTATTTTATTTTTTTGGGTATATATTAATATGATGTTTGGTTTTGAAGTAGTTGAGGTCGCCTTAACCACTATTCGAATTTTGGCTGCCATTACTATTTAAGCGAGTTAAGTGCCCATTAGTACAGCTTATTTTTCAGATTTCTGTAAGTGATCCGTTTGAAATATAGAGAAAAGTGTGATTTTAAAATGTTGTATTTTGAAAAGGTGCTGTCGAAACCGTCCTCCCTATGGGCACTTTGTGGATTTAGGCTGCTCATGCACTTGTAGCTCTACAGTCATTGATTGTATTATAAGACCAAACGTTTACATAGCAAGTTTTAACGCTGTTTAATACTCATCTTATTTGTTAGCGTGGGAAGAAGGGGGTGTGGAAGTAATTGCAAAATTTATTAACAATGCCGGTCTCAAATTGGGCGGCTGAATTAGCGGTCCTACTTCTAGAAGCTGACCATTCTTCTGGTGAATCAATTATTTTTATTCTAAGTTCTAACATGACATCCTATAAAAGATTCAAAGGTAATAACAATAAATTTTATTTCTAAGATTTCATCTCTATCTAATATCTGGTGCTTCCCTTCTGAACCATAAAATAGCTCCAAAAATTGTGACAAATGTAACGTAATGACATCTCTAACTATCTAGATGGTTGGAAGTAGTCTAAGCACATAGAAAGTTGATAAGATACAATATTAAAGTATTGTTTTTCCATTATAGTTATAATAAAGTTTTCTATGACAGCACCGTCTATCTTATTCTAGTAGACAATTAATTCTTTAATGATAGTTTCACAGGTAAGTCATCAACTTTTGTCTTTTATGTACCTTTTATTTTTAGTTTATTATCATCTTTAGCAAATTGATAACAGTACCTTCTGGCCTAGGTGATGCCTATGTATCAGTAATGTGTCTTCATTCCTTCAGATTTAATGAAAACATTCGAGTTAAATAAATTATAGGGGTGATTGTAAACATGACAGGCAGGAAATAGAAGGTTTGGTCATGTATGTTTCCGCTAATTGCTCTTGTAAATCTAATAATTTCATACTATTGGAGCAAAACAGAGTTGTCAGGTTCTTCGTTACCTGTATTAGTATACTGTATACCTATGGAATGACAATTCAGTTATGCTTGCAAAGATTAGTATAAAGAGTAAATATTGGTGAGCTTCACATTTTCATGAATGCAGTAAGTTTTTACACTGCACAATAGAATTATGAACCACACATTTAGTTCATTTGAGAATCTACAGTTGGAGGAACAAAAAACTATTTTTATACAACAAAAAATAGGAAAAAAAATTCTAAACAATCTGTCTAGATTCATGAACGTGCAAGTGTTCCAAAGCCATTTGCGAGTGCATGGATGGCGGGATTGAATGCCAGTCGCCCTAGAATCCCCTGTTTGTATGGCAAGAAAGTTTTCTTCTTCAAGTCCTCTGATGCTGCTTTGTTCGTGGTGTAATGCAACTCATGGGCTGAAACTGGTCCCCTTCTCTTGGAGCCGGTCACTGAACCAGAACTATCTGTGGACCGGAAGCTTGCTATCTTAGTATCTTCATGTCTCTTGTACACAGCTGTGTACTTTCTGAATGGATCTTTGTCTGTTGCTCGCCCTTCAGATGCACTCCGAAACAACAGAAAGTCTTTTAGGCTCCATTTCTTAGAACTCTTTGAAGAGGAAGACGAAGAATAAGTATCAGCAGAAATTGGTGCCTTTGAATTCAATGAGGATTGTTTGGTGCTTTGTTGTGTCTTTTCTTCTTCTGCTGCTTCTTCTTCTTCTTCTTCCCATTGAACCTCAGCAACCCTGATAGGAGAGAGTGACCTTATTGATTTGCGGCCTGAATTCGAGGATGGCTTGGCTGGAGTTCTCTCTCGCCCTCTTTCTTGTCCCGCTTGCTTGCGTGTGTTTTCCACTGCCTTCGCAAATGGGTCAGTATCTTTCTTTGTTCTAGGTGAAAAGGCACCCAGAACCATCTTCCTCCCTTGTGATATTGGTGATCTAGGTGACCTCGGAGACAAAAGTGGGCTTTTCTGGTTTGTGTACTCATAAACTTCATTGCCAAGTTGAAGCCGAGGTGGAGGCTTCAAAGGCCGGATTTTGCCACCATCAAAGAGCACATCAGCTGAGAGAGAAGCCTTCTCTAAGTCTTCACTAAAATCAAAAGCAAAATCATCCTCATTCTTGGTGCCACTACTCCCCTTAGGCAACTTAGGTGTACCAGGCTTTTCTTCCCAGTCGAAAGGAACCATGGAAGGCGCATTTCCTTTTCTTTCATAGCTTTCATTCATCCTTGAGAACTCATTGAGGTCCTGGTAAAACTCAGACATGCGTGTTGGACTTGATGGAGCACTGAAGTAGTACTCACCAATACGTCTAGGTGTAGAAGGAGCGCTCAAGTGTGGCAAAGAAGGACGCGAATGGTTGAAGTCGAAATCCATTCTTGATGCTGGTATCACCACCTCCATTTCTGTAATTTTTCCTATGTTTTTGGTAGAGAAGAAGAAGGTACAAGTTGCAAAGGATCTTAGCAGTGACAGGTGAATATATAAAGGAGCGGTAGGAAGGAGACAAGAAGGGGCAGATAGGTAGGAGGGAGCTAGAGATTGTTGACCGTTTGTTTAGGAGCCGCCTTTTAATACTTTTAGCAAAATAATTGTCACTTTCTCTGAGTAATTTTATTCCTGTTCCACATGGGTATCCAAATTTTGCTGTACTATCCTACCAAATAAACAATGTTGGTAATAAGAGTGGACAATTTAGTGTCATGGGGACCCATTAACATACGAATTTTCAATGAAAATAGAGGGTAGACGGGGGGAAATTATGAATATACAGTTAAGAAAACGTAACGAATGCCATCACATTTGCCTTGAACCCCAATCAACGGAGTCTTTTGCATCACTTGATTCGTAATTTCTTTTATTTTGTGATGTGGACAAATGAGCCGGCATGCAAAATCTATGCGAGTACAAATGAAATGCGAACAACAACATTACTAGGATGTGTGGAGCTCTTGAAAGACGTGGTAAACGTGTCCTGCAAAGCTTATTGGTGATATGACGGAATGAGACTCTAAATAATACTATAATAGTGAAACTCGTGGAAAGAACGGTTCATGAATGGAAAATAATAAAAAATATGTAAGTTTCTTCGCAATGGTCAGTTGGTCACCCCATTACGTACTTGTAACTTACAAGCGCCTGTGTTACAAATGTTGAGAAAAATAATCGAAAATTACCCCTAAACCAAAACCAAGAGGTGAGGAGAAATAAAATTACAAAACAAATCCTATGTTTTCTAAGAAATAGCATTGCAAATCCACCTTAAAGACCCTTAGAAAACATAGGACTTGTTTTGTAGTTTTATTTCTATGTTTTCTAAGGGTAAAATCAGATCTAAAACACCTTAAAAACACAGTTTCAATTAGAGGTCTTAAGGCTGTAAGCGAGTTGAGTTAAGTATTAAAAGTTTAGATTTTATCATGTAATGTTTTTTTTTTCCTCAAACACTAGTTGAGCTCGAACACATTATCAAACAAGATTACATGTTCAAATTTGGTTCATTTTCTTGTTGAATAAGCTCAAGCTTACTCATGAGTTACTTGATTAAATTATTCTTTATTTATATATTAAAAATCATGCCTAAAATTTCTTATCCTTCCATAAACTGATGAATTTTAATACAAATAAACTATTTATATTATTAATAAACTATAAATACAAATTTGATATTATATAAACCTAGATACAAACGTATACAATCCATTCTTAAAACTATATAAGTATATTTTTGGACAGGTATACATAAAAAATATAATATTATATATAATTAAATTAAGTTTACATGTTCACAAGTTTGTTCATAAACATATTAAAAACTTGGCTTGTTTAATAGTCGAGCTCAAACTTGTGCTTGAGCTTGACTTGTTTAATAGTAGAGCTCAAACTTGTGCTTAAGTTTAGCTTAATTGCTAAACAAATGAACATGAACAAAGTTTTTTCCAAGTCAAGCTCGAGCTTGAGGTGTTCATAGACAACTTGGTTCATTTAAAAGTCCTAAGCTCAATATCCAAGAGGAGGAGACTACTCAATACTTGTGATCTATGCTTAAGATCCATCATTTTAGTTCTAAATGAGCTTAGATCCAAACTAATCTGAGTCAGATCAGTGCTGGAAACTCTTTACAAGCCAGGGATAGAGCCACTATTGGACTAGGGGGGGCAATGGCGCCTCCCTAATTTTTTTTTTAAAGAATATTATTATACATATGTGTACTAATTTTAGTAATTTTATTTTATAAAATTACATTTTGTTTCTCTTAAACAATATCATTGATTCTTTTAAGAATAATGCTATATTTATAAACTTTTTTACAAATTGTTTTGATAGTAAATTCTTATTGGTTTGTATATGGGCCTACAACTCACATCATTTTTTTTAGTAACTACTTATCACATCCGTAATCAATCAATCAATATATATATAAAAGCAGAGACCTCACTCAAGAGAGTATGAGGTTTTGCCAAGTGGCGCATTCTATGCAAATTAATTAAAGAGAATTGAATATTCTTGAACATAAGAACAAATTAATTATTGACTTTTTGGTTTAATGTTTCAAGATTTTTTTGATTAAAAAATAAATATTCTTTGTATTCTTTGGTTCAATGTTTCAAGACTTTTTATCTCTCACACACACACATAAATCTCTTTACGTTTTAATCAGCATTTTCACCTCTTGCACTTTTACCCTTTTATAAATATCTACCCATAACCCTTTATACCATCACATGTCAAATACACACATACCAAAAACAATGTCATTCACCTTTTCAATATTTCGACGACACTTATCTAGCTCTAACATTGTTATTTCATCTAATTCTAACCCGTATGAGTTGGCTACAACTAAGGAAATGAGGGCTTGCATTTTATATTGAGTGACAACATATGACAATTACTATTTTGATGTTAAAGTCGGACATTGTGGATTTATGAGTTTTGTAAATGATATGATTGACCATGGGTGTTTAGTATGTGTATTTTTTTTTTTTTTTTTAAGAATTAAGGAGAAAAAGATTCAATTTCAACTTTTATTCTATAATATTCCTCCAAAGTTTTTTCTTAATATATTTTTTTATATTTTATTTCTCATCACTGCAATTGAATATTTATAATGGATGTGTGTAATATTTATAACTGTTATTTTTTATGATGAACTCATTACAAATAAAATAAAAAATATATATAAAAGCAGAGACCTCACTCAAGAGAGTATGAGGTTCTACCAAGTGGCGCATTTTATGCAAATTAATTAAAGAGAATTGAATATTCTTGAACATAAGAACAAATTAATTATTGACTTTCTGGTTTAATGTTTCAAGACTTTTCTGATTAAAAAATAAATATTCTTTGTATCCTTTGGTTCAATGATTCAAGACTTTTTATCCCTCACACATACACATAAATCTCTTTACATTTTAATTCACTATTTTCACCTCTTGCACTTTTATCCTTTCATAAATACCTACCCATAACCCTTTATACCATCACATGTCAAATACACACATACCAAAAACAATGTCATTCACCATCAATATTTCGACGACACTTATTTAGCTCTAACATTGTTATTTCATTTAATCCTAACCCGTATGAGTTGGCTACAACCAAGGAAATGGGGGCTTGCATTTTATATTGAGTGACAACATATGACAATTACTATTTTGATGTTAAAGTCGGATGTTGTGGATTTATGAGTTTTGTAAATGGTGTGATTGACCATGGGTGTTTAGTATGTGTGTGTGTGTATATATATATATATATATATATTTAAGAATTAAGGAGAAAAAGATTCAATTTCAACTTTTATTCTATAATATTCCTCCAAAGTTTTTTCTTTTTTATATTTTATATCTCATCACTACAATTGAATATTTATAATGGATGTGTGTAATATTTATAACTGTTATTTTTTATGATGAACTCATTACAAATAAAATTCTGTAAAAATTATGTTATAGTACTTATACAACATTCTCTCAAACCATCTTATATAAAATATTAAAACATTATCCGTACTTACTAGTCTATAAAAAAGTTTGTAACTCTAACATTTTTCTCATTTTAGTGACCATAAAAAAAAAATTATAGATCTAAAATTTAAAACAAAATATACAAGTCCAAAAAAAATAGCTCAACAACAAAAATTACCTATAGTAAAACTAAAAAAAATTAAGCTTAATTAACCAATTTTATCCAAAATAAATAACCCCGCCCTTTAAAAAATTCTAAACAAAAATAATTTTGTTTTTACTTACCAAAAAAAAAAAAATCTCAGTTGTTAAGTAGTAACGGAGTCAAAGGTTAAAACTGCAACACATAGCTAACAGTAAAGCCGTTTCCTTAACTCAAAGTTCTGGCTCCACTTCTGGTACAAGCACTTTAAAGGGCAGCCCAACAGCCACCAATGGAGGATATAATTTTCGATAAAATTTATCAATACTATAATGTATGTTAAGATTTGATATAGTGATTTAAATTATTTTATTAATGCTTAAATGTGGTTAAATAGCATTTTAGAATTTAATTAGGTTGGTTGTATCATAGCACCATGAAGTAAAGAGTTGAATTTTGATGGATGTGGATTTGCCAAGTACGAGTAAGAGGAGTTTGAAGTACAATTGTTATTGGTTGGATGTCATCTAACCCAAATTGCTTGTGGAGGTTTAGGAAGGCTCACCCAAACCTTATCCTACCATCAGCTAAAGATTTTAAAGTACAATTTTTATTGGTTGGATGACATCAATCCAAATTGCTCGTGCATAGTTGCATGCTACTAAAAAATTATACCGACTTTTTTTTAAAAAAAAAAAAAATTTAAAAATTGTTCTTTTTAGTATTTCATTTCTATTGATAGAGACATGTGCTTGAAATCACGATTGACTAATTCATTACTTCTAGATTTTTATACTCGTCTTGTTGTTCAGCAAGTTGGCTGGTCTAATTGTCAATAAAGTTCAATTTGGTGGTGCAGTTAATCTGAGATTATTGGTCGCAAACAAAACATATAGGTTGGAGAACAAGTTGGGCCTCTTTATTTGATTATTTTTATAGGCAAACGATATTTTCTACCTCCTAAAAAAAGTCGTACTTTTCTGCCAACACTCTAATCAAGCACGTTTCTTAATCACAATTTTACGTCATCATATTTAACTAGAACTACTACTATATTGTCCCAATTAGTGTGCTCCAATTTACAACTCACAATGGTTTGTAGCCTGAGTGATCGACACGATATGTTACCAAAGAATAAAAATGAAAAAGACCATCTAGAAAGAATAAAATGACATTAATGGGTCTTTACGTATGTGATAGCTAAAATTAACAAATTTCTTTAATATTTGCTCATAAAAATCAGGAGTTCAAATAACTTGTTTGAATCAGGAATTAGTATACTTAAGAGATTAGTCAAGCGATCTAAATATTAGCAATCTTCACCATGAAATAACAGCTCCCTCTATATTTAAAGAAAAAAAAATTGAGGGATCTTAATACTTTCTTAAAAATCAACTTCAAATTGAATATTTTTCTTAGATAGATAAATAGTGGAGCAAGGAGAGGTGGGGTTTGAACCACATACACTTATAATAAATACATGCAATTGCTCAATAGCAATATGGAATTAAACTCCCGAGGTACTAAATTTCCTAATAAAAATTTAAAATTTAAAGCATTTTGTTTGTATGCTATATTTAAATAGATTTTTTAAAATATTTTTTAGCGTTCTTTAATTGGACTTGGATTCTTTAATTTTTACACTCAATAGTTCATTTGGCATAAAATTAAAATTAAGAATCCAATTAAAATCTAATTGGATTTTCTCTAAGTTTTTATTATATATATATATATATATATGGTGATATTTAGATATATTGTCCCATCCTGTGTTTCTGTTGAAAAATCAACTAGTTGAAATAATTTGGAACTTTTTTAAGGTAAAAAATCTAAGTCAGACAATGATCTTGTCAAAGTATTAAAAGCAATATAAGGTTTTCCCGAGGTTAGGAACTATAATATCATTAATTTAAATGAGTAAATGCATTAATTTTCCATTACAAAAATGCATTAACATCAGGGTAGCAAGCAGAACTGTAAAGGCTACTACTATTGTCCTTTAAAAAAAAAAATTGTTTATATTTATAACAAGACTTAGTTTCATTTATTATCCTTAACTAAGATTGAGTATAACAAATAAGAAAGTTCTTTCCCTCCAAAAATAATTCTTCCTATTTCACCTTAAAAGAGGGTAACTTGTGTAATATAATTTTCATTTTAACTATATTAAATACCTATTGTACATTTCTTTCATCTTAATATGTTGAATCATTTCTGGTGTTTTCAACGAAGACATTTAAGGTTCAAATTTCCCTTCCTCCAACTATTGAATTAATTATATATATATATATATATATATTGAATCCCAAGTTCTTTTCCAAACTTTAAGCAATCACAATACAAATATCTAGTATCTCTAATGTTCTAGCATTTACCACATTAATTATCCGCTTTATCATGTTCATACCCATACCCATTAAAAATTCACCTTTATTATCAATGAAGATAATATTAACTCCAATTAATATTTTAGTTTATTTGTTTATATACAAAATGTTTCCTTTTTTTTTTTTTCCCGGTACAATTGTATTTTATATTAATTTTCAGCAAATACATAAGCTTTCAGAAAATACCAATTCAAAGTCCTAAAGCACATGCAGCATGTAATAGGTGTCTAACTCCAACTTTGATTCACACACTTACGAACCAACAACATAAGTAAAGGTCATATGTAACACACCTATGGCCCACCTATTTTTCTCATTGGTATGGGCCTCAATGCCTCCCTCATTGAACCCCATCCCACAAAAAAATACAAATGGTCCAAATACCAGCAATTTAATAGCTTTTCAATTGGGCATGTACTGTATACAAATTCAAAAGTCCCTCTAATACTATTTTTTTGGACGCAGGCCACCATGGGCCTTTGCTAGGCCCATATATTTTTTATTAACTCCCTGAGTTTATAAAGCTAAAGCACAAGCAAGAACGTGAGCAACCCATCTTGACCAAGGTTTAGCTTAGTAATTGTGACTCTTGTACCTGGAAAAGTGCTCCATTATTTGGTCAAGTATGGCTAGTAGTAGATGACCCTATATCATAAAAAGAACAAAGTAAGGACCACTCAACAAATTTTCTTGAACGTAGGACAAATATTAGACCAAATTACAAAATTGGGGTGACTGGTGAGATAGACCCGTAGATATTAACCACTATAATTTGGTCATTGCCCTTCACACTTTACAAGCACTTATACTCCAATGAAGATAATATTAACTCCAATTAATATTTTAGTTTATTTGTTTATATACAAAATGTTTCCTTTTTTTTTTTTTCCCGGTACAATTGTATTTTATATTAATTTTCAGCAAATACATAAGCTTTCAGAAAATACCAATTCAAAGTCCAAAAGCACATGCAGCATGTAATAGGTGTCTAACTCCAAGTTTGATTCACACACTTATGAACCAACAACATAAGTAAAGGTCGTATGTAACACACCTATGGCCCATATGTTTCTCTCATTGGTATGGGCCTCAATGCCTCCCTCATTGAATCCCAGCCCACAAAAAAAATACAAATGGTCCAAATACCAGCAATTTTATAGCTTTTCGATTGGGCATGTACTGTATACAATTCAAAAGTCCCTCTGATACAATTTTTTTGGACAAAGGCCACCATGGGCCATTGCTAGGCCCATATATATTTTTTTCACTCCCTGAGTTTATAAAGCTAAATCACAAGCAAGAACGTGAGCAACTTAACCATCTTGATCAAGGTTTAGCTTAGTAATTGTGACCCTTCTACCTGGAAAAGTGCTTCATTATTTGGTCAAGTATGGCTGGTAGTAGATGACCCCATATCATAAAAAGAACAAAGTAAGGACCACTCAACAAATTTTCTTGAACATAGGACAAATATTAGACCAAATTACACAATTTTTTTGGAGTGAGGTAGATCCGTAGATACTTCAAAGTTATCCAATTTTTGTGGCTGAATAATACTTATCATTAAAAAGAGAAAGGAAACTACAAAGGAGACCCATCAGTACAAATGTACATATATAGCTTTGGTTTTGATTGCACAGTTCGATAGCTTCACTAATGTGCTCAAAAAATGGATGACTTAGTACAAATGTACATATAGGGAATTAATTGATGGGGAATGGGACTGTGAGAGTACAAAGAAATTTAATTACTCTTAGTTAATTAAGGAGATGCGTGAATATAATATAACATCTTTCTACAAAGTCGGCTTAGGACAATTCCATTCACTTACACAATAAATGTTTACAATCCAAAATTATAACCATACCATTAAGGGGTTGGCAATGAGTCACGATTATGCCCTTAACAAGTAGCTAAAAATGGCACCAAACCCTGCCATCATTGATTTAATGATAAAGTTTGGTTACAAATTTGGTTGTAATTAATGATTATAACTCCACTCAATATCTTCTTATTAGATGTGAATTTTGACAAATCTACCATTATATTACATGGTTTTCTTATATTCTTCATGCTTGTGAAATTTTTTGACAATCAAAGAGTAATAGCTATATTATTAATCTAATATTTAAATTTTAAGTTTTTGTAGTATAAAATTATGCATAAAAAATAAATTTATGAATTAAATAATAAATAACATCTGATCAACATGAAATTTGACATACAAATTAGAAATATAAAAAGCATACAATTTAATAGTTAAATTTTCAAAATATGTGACCATGTTAATTTTTAGTGAGAATTATGTAGACATCACCATGACAAAATTTGTGATTTAAATGAGTTTCCCAAAAAGAAAAATGGCCCATCTTTGGACCACAAGCCAATAATTAGAATATTTTCTATTAAGTAGGGAATTGCATCTGCGGCTTTCTTTGAACGCTGGACTTGACAACTTTCATATGGGTTCTTGTCCTTTTTTTTATATTTTTTTATAAAGGTTCTAATTAGTGGAGTATGGAATACCCAAATCCTAATTAATGTTCATCAACGTGTCAGACAAAGTGATGCTCATTGATCTGTCACTGTTTACACCTATTCTTTAATGATATTTGCATTGTTTCAACTTTCAATTTTCAATAAAGTTGGCATCTTTCAATTGTGTAGAAAGTGATAAAAATCAATACTACTCAAGGGAGATCAAGAATAGATAATAACTAATGAGTTCATGTAGTCCCTTTTTATTAATGTGCCCACTTTTTTTTTTCTTTTTTTGAGGGGGATTAATGTGCTCACATGGTTTAGCATTTTTGGAAACTTATTTAATTTACTTGCTTATGTACAGTATTTAAAATCTCACGTTATTACTGTCGCGTACTCTTGGTGCAGTGGTCACTTCACAAGTATAAATGCCTGAGGGGTGTGAGGGGTAAATGTCAAGATTTAAGTCTTCAATAAGGAGTTTTACACATATATACACTTAGATTAGACTAGAGTAGAAATTCTATCTTATATAAAAAAAATCCCACATCATTTTTGAAAGTAATAGTGTTTATTTTCGGTTTTATCTACTTTCAGCAAATAAATTGGTGGTTGAATTCAAGCAAATCCTTTTTTATTTTTTATTTTTTCAATTTAGTTGATATCCATAATTCTTAGGTTAAAAAAAGAAGGATTCAACGATATAGTTTAAAACCCCATATGAAAGGAACTAAGGAAGGAAGTGTCAAAAATTGAATCAGGAACTTACTTTTTTATTTATTTGATTTTTGGTCTAAAACTAACTCTTCACAAACCATAGGTACATGCAGAACCCCTCACTGGAAGAGATCATTCATCTCAATACTACTTACAATGAGACCATATATACATCTAGCTCACATACACATTCTGTAGCTGTCTATAACAAAATTGTAACCTGAAAGCCCTTAAAACCCAAGCAATAAAGAATTTAATTGAAGCAAGAGTTTATTATGTGTATAACAGGTACCTAAAATTGAACTCATATGGCATAACTTGGACAAACTGTGAAAGAGGTTCTTTTTTTCCACTCTCAAGGCACTTAATTGCTTCTTTGGCAAGTTCATTTGGTAACTGAAGGCAGATCCAATCAAGCAATGACTCCAAGTCCTTTGCAAAGTCAGGTAAATACCAATCCAACAACTTTGGGATTGCAAACTTTGTAGCTGAAACTCCAATTGCAGCCTGTAAGAACTCTTTTTTAGCCACTTCCAGTTCGTTCTCAACCTGAGATGCGGTATACACTCTCACCTTCATATGGAGTAGTTCATAAATCAGTAATGCATCATTGTATGGAACTCACTTAGGCACTAGCAAAAGTGGGAATTGAAAGGGTCTGGATTTAGACAATTGGGTGCTAGGAACATATTAGAATTCTTGTATTAGATGAGAAATTATCACAATGAAGGTCAGGAAAGAAGTTAAAAACTTAAAATATATATTGAGAAATATTTTAGTGCCACCAAGTATAAACGAGTGCATTGGTGAATCTATTGCTAGCTTTAAAGTTTCATTGAACTTGGGACCACTGAAGAACTTCATTAAATTTTCTCAAGATAGATGTGGGACTAAGATTGATAACTGAGGCAAAGCTAACTACTCATAAACTTACAGCAGGTGAGGACCAGCTTCCACAGGATAGCGCAAATGTCACCAACGGTTCAGATAACTCTAATCCAAATCTGCTTCTCACTGTCTTCTCATCATTTTTTGCTCCCTTTGAAAATGTCTGGTGGGACTAAAAGTCAGAAATTTGTTGAAAGAATTTTTATTTCAAGTTGGAATTCTTGTGATAGACTTGACATACTACTTACATATTTTGAGTGGTAAGGCAATCTCAGGATGAAATGTTCGATAGTTATTGCATTTAGCAAGTGCTCCCCCACATTTATTGTTGCCTGAGTAGCAAGAAATGGAACTGCATAAATAATTGGCTCTATCCATGTAATGTTATAAATTTTAAGTTTTGTTTGTAACTAACTGAATTCTAAATAGAGACATTCAAGTACTTGATTTGAATACTCTTTGGCTCAGGTGACAGTAGATTAAATATATTGTTACTGTAGCAAGAAGATAAGGAGTTTCTGGGAAAGTCTGTACCTTCTGCATTAAAGCAACAACCATCTCAGGACTTTCTGGTATGCCATATTCTAGGAATGCCTGAAGCAATACAGTATAGTTTAAGGCTCTTTGTTTTACACTTAACAAAGGTACAGAAAAATGCAAGTGTGGAACATAAACTATCACTAACTTAAAAAAAGAAAAAAAAAAAAAAACTTTCATTCATGAGGACCTTGATATGTATTCTCAACAGAACAGTTGACATAATGAAACAAGTATTCATGTAAAGGATTCACATACATTCATCATGCAGGAATTGTAAATGTTTATCCAGAATGCAAGCTTCTCCTGATGGGTATGGCTTTCTAAGTTGACAGAGGCAAGTTTCCCAAGAAGTAGTCTGAAAAAATCAGAAAATAAATTTAATGTGACTTCTAGCATACTGTAGATATCATGAGTAAAATGAGAAACTTTCCTAGTTATATGAAACAGAAAATTTACTTTAATCTGCTAAATAGAAACATAGAATTTGCTGTTCGGTTGAGATTGATTGACCCAGCTTCAATTTGACATAATTTCTTGTATGGACCAATGTCTCTCTTTCCAAATTCTGAACAAATACCATAAGGGTCCCAATAATTTGTTTCTTCACTGCTTTCTCGAGCTGATAAAGTTGAAAAGGAGGGTAAATTTTCTGCACTACTTCGATTTTTCGTAGAACTCAATCTTAGGAGAATGCTTGATAAGCACTTCACAATATTTTCAGAAATTCTATTTGGGCTGTCATTGTCTGACAGTCTGAGTCTTTCATCAAGAGTTTCCCCTTCTAGACTTGCTTGGTCTTTTACTCTGCGTTCTAGCTGGACATTTGAAAATTTATATTCATTTAATTGAATAGTGAATACAAATGAATAAGTAAATATCACCCCCCCCCCCCCCCTTTCCCCCAATCAAAAAAAGACCAAGTGAAAATTATTGAGATTAGTACATACTTGTAAATTCTGAGGATTTAACCGCTTCTCTGCTGATATATGGCTTATGATAGGTCTCTTAACTGGAGTTTTAGTTGTTTGAGATTTATGCATTGAGGATCCCTTTTGGTTCCTTGTTGAATTAGTACATGGTTGGTCCTCTTTTCCCCGACCATCATCTGGGATGAAAGAAGTGGACAAGGCTTCAAATCCTATTTCCAGACGCATGCATGTTCTTAATGTATATGCTTTTATACATTAAGCAGAAAGCTTACCAGAAAGAGACGGTTTATGCCTCCGTAGGGAGGCAGCGGAATCAACCACATTTTGAGTTGAGAACTTGCCTTGCTCCGATTTGTGATTCTTAGAGGGGTATGGGGCATATGAATCAGCTGAATTCTCTACACTTCTTTTTGTGGATGAAATGTGGACAGCTTCCTGATACAGGTCCTGTCTAAAATGCACAACTTGTTCTTCAAGCCGAACCACTTCCTCTTCTAAGACAGCCACCTCAGCCAGAAGCTCCAATGTCTATACAAGCGAAAATCCATCATTAAAGAATACAATTCCTCATTGAAAAATATGAAAATACTCAGACAAACTATTTGCTTTCTCTGTTCTCTACCTTTAAATCTATCAATTCAATTCAATTATCTCTCTCACTACCTTCTTGAACTAAGATTATTGCCACTATAAGCTTAGAATCTAACCATTGATGAACTAATTCACTTGAATTGAACTCTTTGTTAATAAACATAAATAAGGAAAATCTGTTAAAACATAAAACAGAAATGGAATTATGAGTCCAAGCAGATTGTGAATTACTAACATTAATGAACTAGTTCACTTGAATTGAACTCGTTGTTAAGAAACATAAATAAGGAAAATTTGTTAAAACATAAAACAGAAATGAAATTATGAGTCCAAGAAGATTGTGAATTACTAACATTAGCAGGGAGATAAGGGGGAAGACGAGGTAGAGCTCCCAAAGGTCTGTTGAAAGCCCTCTCCAAAGCTCTGTGAACATTCTCTTCGTGCCTAAGCTTCTTCTTAAGCTTATCAACCTGAAAGTCAAAGTTTCAAACTGAACTGTCAAAAACAGAGGAAAATAAATGAATTCCAAACAAATAAAAAAAAAAGAAAAAAGAAAAGGGTCTATGAGAAATTGTATTTATACATCTTGCTGCAAAGCAATTTTTCTTTCCTCGCTGGAAGTCCGTTGACTCCGGGTAGCTTTTGCAGCATCATTTTGCTTTCTCCTCTGCATATCCAGCTTCTCCTTTAAGACAACAATAACACAATCAGCTTCAACAAGAAAAACAATGCATAGGCGGAATTACATGTATGCATAAAGTTGTTCTTTTTTAAACAGAAAGCATATATGGAAATCTATGACCCTTACAAGCTACACAAACAGTGAAAGGGATAAAATCTTTTTATTGGGAAAATTCTGTGAGGACATGGATTCCCAGATATAAAACCATGAAAAAGACACCTTTCTCAGATTCTCATCAAAAAGATTTTACTTTTGCAAAATTTCTGGAGATTTGAGTTTCAACTGAAGCCATATTTCAGGTGAAAACAGTAACCCCCACCACATGTGAATAAATTACACACTTCACGGATTGGAAGTTGCAACATCTACTGTAGAAAACCGTTTTTCAAAAAACATATACTCATAATAATATAAAATTAACTTCGAAGCATTTAAGGATTACTTTTTCTTGTTTCATAGGAGCTTTCATAGACTGAAGCGAAGTTCTGACTCTGGTATTCATGTTTTGAATTCTGTCAAATCTGCAACATCACCACCAAACCCAATTCAACACCATAAGCAACAATCACAAAAACAAGGAATAGCAATAATGAGATAAAGAAACAAATTCAAAGCACACCATTCCAAAAATAGACTAGATTGAATTGCTTTCAATAGAGATGATCAGAGTCAGACCTTCATCAAAGTGTTTCAGTTCATTGACTTTAGCAAGAAACTTGAACGAGTTCAATGCCAACGCAAAAAGGTAGTAGTAAATAACAGCGCAGTGATCACTCCAATCTCAGCATTCCTTGTTTACAGTGAAGTAAAGTGTAAAACCAAAGAATACCCAGATAACAAACGGTCAAGATTTCGAGGTATACGACTTTGGATTATGCAAAAAACATAGAGAATTGTACGTGTGTGGACAATCTATATATGGTCTAGCTGAGTCTATAGCTGTATCTTCCACCGTTTCTTTATTTCAAGAAAAAAAGAAGAAGAGAGAGAGAGAATGAGAGTACGTGTCAGGTAGCTTTGGTGTGAAAGGTAAATTGGTTGGCTTTCTTTGCCAAAAGGCCTAAGTGCAAAGCAAATGCAGGTAAAGCGCAATATAGTACCGTACGCAACAAAATGCTAACGCACTATGGAGACTCTAAATGGTGGTCAGTCAGTTACAACTCTTCTCTGCTTTTGTCACCATGAAATCAGCTTGCAACATCGCTTTATAATCCAATTGTGGTAGATTCTGTCGATTAAATTGGATAAATGTAAAACGCGGTCATAATTGTCTCATGCATGGGATTTTTACATCTTTTCTTTTTATCGTAAGTAGGTTTCACACATATATACATCATTTTTTCTTAGAGTGTGTGAGCCCTACACGGTCATAATTGTCTCATGCATGAGATATTTACATCTTTTCTTTTTATCGTAAGTAGGTTTCGCACATATATACATAATTTTTTCTTAGTGTGTGAGCCCTACATGATGTGGATTGCATAACATTGTGAGACTCACGTGCTCTGAGAGTGAAAATGCATATATATAATAAATATCTTACTGATATTCAATAGTCACTAAGTCATTACAAGGAGATTAAGAGATATCCTTTGTCCTATTTTAGATGTTCTATTAATCATGATAAGGAAATAAATTTAAAAAAAAAGGTGTAGTAGATTATGATTTCTTTTTTATAGGAAAAGTAGATTGTGATTTTTGGAATATAAAATAGATCATTTGAAATAAAATATTTTATCATTGCATCATTTGGATGAGTTGTTACCTCTCTAAGTGCTTGAGGGAGCAAGGAACAACGTATTTAGTATTTAAATTTTTCTAACCATCATTGACAAAAAAGAAGAAGAGGGGGATAAATATTTTTATTCACAAAGGAACTCTAATTTTAACTTTTTTTGAGAAGAGGTAAGTAACTGTAATTTTAACTTAACTAATAGTTGGTGGCACCCAGAATTTTCTCTGACTTTACACTTCTTTAGTTACCTTTTTGAGTATGTTTCCAAAATACCCCTTAACTATATGCTTGGATATACAAGGAAGTAAATGTAAAAGAGAAGGAACATTAGTGCTATTTTCATTAAATACTAAAGTTTTGTTTTACTATATGTTATTGCATTTTTATATTTATATAATCGGGTTGACTCCAAAAGTTTTATCACTAGTAAGTCCCAAATTGGTAGGGCTTCTTATAATCCTATGCCTTACTGGTTTATGGATTTGGAAGTGAACTAAGAGGTGGATTAATTTAATTAGTAATTTAAAAATTATCGGTTGGTATTTGTAGGCAAAAGCTGCCAAAGTCACATGTCTGCCAACTAAACATTCTCGCTATAGTGTCTTTTACAGAAATTTTTATTCCTTTAGTAAGCAAAATTAAATAAGATAAAAGTAAATTAAAAAAATAAGGTTAAGTGGAAATAAACTCACAAACTAGGTGTCTTAGCAAAAGGAACACCAATCCTCTCCAAATTCAGAGAAAGAGAAAAACTAAGAATAATGAAGAGAAAGAAATTGAGAAATTGAGTATATTAGAAAGAGATTTGAGAGTGAAAAACTGTGAAACAAATAAGGTAAAAATTAGATAAGAAAAAATAAAATTTTTCCTTCCTTAAAAAGGGTCAATCCATTTCACCCGCATGTTTCCCCGACCTATCGCCTCAATGGATCAAGTTCGGGTTGTCTTGTTTTTTCATTAGTCCAAAAATCCTTACCTATACTTGTTTTTATCTTTCAGGTTTAGGCAGGTTAACGAATTTGATCAGTCCAATTTTATCATGTCTACATAAAGCGTTAATTAAATATTTATTGGAGTTGAAATTTAAATGTCATAACTTTTGGAAAATGATTTTAGAAATCATTATTTTAGAAAAAAAAATATATATATATATATATATATTTTTCGTTAAGAACTATTCCATCCGATAAAATTTAAAGCAGCAACCCAACATAACAAACTCTTTTTTTTTTTTGAGAAGCCTTAACAAACTCAATCAAACGACTCATGTTTTTTGAAAGCAATTAATGCATTATATTGCTGGATGCATGTATATCTCCATTCTCTTCATCGAATAAGCACTTTTTTTAAATGCCAAAGTCAAAAGATTTAAAAAGAATTGGAATCTGGAATCTGGATATTTAACCCCACATCGCGTGCATTGTCTGGCGTTCTCTTTAAGCTTTCCTCTTAACGCCTCCCATTCCAATTTCCCATATCCTTCCTTATAGAATAAAAATGGTAGAAATGATATCCACAATATTTTTATAATATTTGTACAACAAATTTTAAGTGTTAGGTTGTTACTAGTGGGACAAAAAAATAATTTTAGTAACGGGTTCGAATTAAAACTAGTAATAATTTAGTAAATAGGATTTGTTGTAAGAATATTGTGAAGATATTATGAATGTAGCACTTCTTAAAATTATATTCTTTTTTATTTTCTCTTTTTCATTTCTTTGGCAAAGAATATAATTTATACTCTATTTAAAACTTTTTAATCAACCGTTTATGGGAGAGGGAGATGTGCTAAAAAAATTACTTTCTTGTATTTAATAACAATAGGATAAGAACATAAAATTTTCGTTTTTTTTTCTTTACAACAATTAATTTGGCTTGTTATGATTAGTGAATGATAAAAATAATGTCAGTGATAGATTTATGTAAAAGTGATGTTACTTCAATCTTAATTTTCTCTTTTGGATCATTGGCGGCTCCATGTTAGAGCTAGGGTGGTCATAGGACCAGCTTGACTTGAAAAAAAAAAATTATTATATATAAAATTTAAAAATTTTATGATTTTTTTACCCTTAAAAAAATGAGCTACCCTAAATTTTTTTAATCCCAATATAATTTGTAAGGACTCGATTTGTAACGATCCCAAATGGTGTATTGAGTTCGTACGCTAAAGGTCCAAACAATAAAATTTGTAGAGAGTGGGCTAAAAGGCTAGGCCTTGGTCACCGGACAGTGGTTAGTCATGGTATTCGAGATGATTGTACAGGGGTGAACTATGCTTGTCCAAGAAGATTTTTCTCCTCAGCACGGCCTGGGTGACTCTGGTTCTTAGCCCTGCCCCCCCCCCCCCAAGCCTCTTTTTATGGATTGCTTCATTCTCCTTTTATACTAGCCCTTACCCTCCCTCCAACGTCCACGTGTAGGTCCAGCTTTCTAGAGTTGATACTTGTCCTATCAGCCCATACCCAAAGTGGTTGGGGGTGGTTGTAAAAACTGAAAAACATTGCTCTGTCAGGCGTAGAGTACTTAATTGCAATAATGACAGCCTTTCCCTTGTCCCTTGTCGCCACACTGCTCAGGGGTCCTTTCCCCATTAATGCGGAGGTGTCTAGCTTTTCCTTGAACCGCTCCTATACCATGCTTGCCCTTTTTTCCAGGAGCACCTTGGGATGCCGAGAACAGAATCGTTCTCGGTTGTATCTTTAGGCCATTTGGACTTCCGTTGCATGTCCTCGGCAACGCCTATCCTCGGTGTGGGCCTTGGGCCCTAGTGCAAAGTGGACCAGGATCACAAATTCTCTGGCCTCACATAATTAAACTTTGGACAAAATTTAGCAACAAATTAACTTGGTTGTAGACTAAGCGTCTGTTTGAGATCTGCTTATTTTGCAAAAACTGAAAATTTTTTGTTGAAAGTATCATAGATAAAGGTAAAAGTTAGCTAAAATAATATAGTGAGACTTATGAATAGTACCAAAAAGTGTAGTGAGACCTATAAATAGTAGCAAAAATAAGCTGAATAGTAAAATAAGTTGACAAAATTAATCATGCCAAATGGACACTAAGGCTATAACTCCACCCAATGTTTTTTTATTAGATATGAATTTTGATAAATCCACAATTAGATTACATTTTTTCTTCTTCTTATATCCTCTATACTTGCAAAACTTCAAGAAGATAAAAAATCAATAGCTTATGTCATCAATCAAATTTTTAAATTTCGAGTTTTTGTAGTCTAAAATTATACGCAAAAAAAAAAGTTTATGGATCAAATAGTAAATAACATCTTATTGAAATGAAATTTGACATGTGTTTTAACAACATAAAGAACAAATAATTCAATACTTAGATTTTCAAAATATGTAGTCATGTTAATTTGTTTAGTGAAAGTTGTATTCTTAGCCTATAATTAAGTTTGTAGTCAAATTTTGTTTTCAAACTTTGTTCCTCTTAATAATATATTGAGCCCTTACAAACAAAAAGAAAAATCCAAGAAAATTTTGAAAAAAATATAGTTTGTAGTATTGATAATGAGATTATCATGCAAAGATTTCAAAATAAAAAAATTCGTAGAAGGAAATTGTAAGACTTTATATATTTGGATGTTTTTTATTTTTTTATTTTTATTTTTTGCTTCTATTTTTTGTTGTTGTCAATATATGAATTTATTTTTTTATTAGATTTTGTTTAATTTAAATTTCTTCATGACCACCTCGAGAAAAATTCCTGGAGCCGCCACTGTTTTGAATAATTCAATAGTGAAGGGAAATGAGATTTGAACATTGTATTTCTCAAAATTTTATTTTATTTTTTTGAGAAGTAGATGTCCCATTTTGAAAACACCACAAAATGCTAATCAAATAAACAACTATTAACTATTTTAATTTTAATTTTAATTTACGACTTTATTAAGTTGTGAAAAATGTTACAAAAAATTATAACTCTAACCTTGCTCATTAGATAAATAAATATTCTTATTCTATAGGATATGGTGTTTTGAGTTTGAAAGAAGACGGCAGCACACACACATGGAAGGAGTGTTGAAACGGCAAGCTATCATGGTGGGTATGACCAGAACTGACAAAGGGAATGGGACTCACCAACCTCCAACCACGTGATCACTGATTGTGACTCCCAAGCAGTCAAGCACAGACACATGAGATTAACTGCAATGCAATGCTTAATAAATAACATTTGATTTAATGGCTTAGTAATAAACTAAGCCATTTGTTGAAAATGACATGGATCTCCTCACAGAGGCCTTTGATAATGCCTGTTATAGAGAGGGTAGTTTAGTCCTTTGCTTGTGCTACAAGACAAGGGATTGTTGAAAATGACACAACCTAAATCAGCTAGATTTGAAGGCAATTATGTTGAGCTTTTACATAATCATCATTCTATTGGATCGCATTCTTTCTTTATGTAATCACAATTGAGAGAAAAAGCTATGACAACTGAGTCTGAGTGATTGACAAGCCATGAAGAATATGATATGAAAATGACTCTTTTTCCTTTGTTAAGCAATTCTAATTACAGTATTGAACTTTTTAACGTAGGAATGATAACAATTGAATGTAAAAGGAAAGGTAGGTACCTAAATATAAATAATAATGGCTTGCTTTACTTGTTATGCAAGATTTAAAGTAAAATACAATGCCTCTTTGTATGGTGAGGATTACAACTTTGTCACGTACATGTACATCCAAATCGTAACCACTTTTCTCTATCTGAAAAAAATGCAGACCTCATTCTAGTCTGGCAGCAAGCCAAAATCTATGTCGGTTATGCCAAATTAAAAAACAAACACGTATGGACCCTAATCATTCAAGCTAACAAACAAATAAACAAATTGGGCAACAAAGTTGTTTGAGGAGTCCACATATATTTCAGAGCTAAGGCAAGCATTTTACCTATATATCCATATGAGCTGTGATATTTCGTCAAACTTTACTGTGTAGTTTTTAAAATTCTGTCCATTCATTTTTTACATAAATGGATAGGATTTTAATATCGTCGATAGTTTAAAAAAATATCAAAATAGTGGATTTTAATTAATTCAATTGGTAAAGTTTTTTGTCGTTGAGTAAAAAATTTAGGGTTTGAATCTTGTCTACACCAGAAAACAATTGATGTTTGGTCTGTGTTAGAGAGCAATTATTATAAAGCAGATGTTATAGATATGAAATTCTATCGTATTTATAATAAATAAATAAATACCAAAATGGTATAATTAATGTTTACTTAATTTTTTATAATGCGGTCAAATTCAATTTGCTCATTTTAAAGTGTGTATTCTCGGCATCACTCCACTATAGGTAAAAAATAATTGAAATTTCTAAACAATACTAGATAGACTACAAGTTGAGAAATGAAATTTCTCATTCAGATTTTCATATTTATGGATTTGGATTTGTTGCAAACTAAGTTGCAGCAATTCCTGAAAAAATGTACATGTGTCAATACCTTAGATAAACACGGCTTATATTTAAAAGAAAACTTCTATTTCAAGATTGAATTTTTCACCAAATTACCACTTGACATGTGTGCATTTTGCAAGAATTATTGCAACTTAGTTTGCAACAAATCCTTGCCCTTCGTAATTAGATTCTACCCTTTGTTTAGTTTAAGCTAGCAACCACTACTTTCATTGCAAGTCTTTGTTTACCACCTAATAAGATCTACATCTTTTTCTTTTCTTTTTCTCCCCCTAAAAGAAGAACATCTAAATCCATTTATGTTGACCAAATTGATCTAGTTGTTAGAATAGTTTACTCTTTTTTCTTTCTTTCTTTTTCTTTTCTTTTCTTTTTTTTTTTTTTTTTTTTTTTTTTTTTTTTTTTGGGTTTGGTTTTGGGGTGGGAAATCTGGAGTAGTTTACTCAGGAATAGTTGAAGGGATGCACTTGTACGACTGCACTCAAAGATTAATATTGCTTCCCTGGATATATATATATATATATATATACATATATCATATGTATGTAATTGTAATTGCAATTTATATAGCCAAGACAGGAGTCGCTCTGTTTATAAATTGGCTTTGAGCAATCACAGTTCATAAGAAGTTCATAACCAAAAAAAATGGCGAGGGGAGAAAAATAACAGTTGTTGCGGGATCCTCGACACACAGAAAGTTGATTAATACTCCAAGTGCTCAATCAATCAGAGGTAGATCCTTCTGACAGATGAAAACGAAATGTCAATAGCGAGGATTCCAATTAATTGAAAATAGTTCTTTTTTAAGGAAAAAATTGTTGTTTATGTAATATATATATATATATATATATACACACACACACACATACATTGTTGATTTGATTTGATAGGAAAGTTTTCAAACGAATCAAACTTTCAACTCAAAATCTACTGTATCAAGAGCTTGTAGCTTAACTAATTAGCACCTTTTAGTATTTTCAATGGAGAAATTCAAAGTTCAGATATTCTTACCCCCAATCGATGTAAAAAAAACAAAAAAAAAACCCTCAAAATCTATATCACATGCCAAATCTAATAAAGACCAAAACTTAGATACCTACCTTAGTTATTGTTCCTTATATACTCTCTTTAAATTAAGTCACACCTCTAAATTTTTGAAAAAATCAAGCTTCAATTGCTTTTGGAATAGTAGCTAAGACGCTATATCTAGGTTTTTCCCAAATAGTATTTGGTTGAGAGAAAAATGTAAGTGAATGGAAAATAAGCCCATTAGAGCAAAAAGTGTTTTTCGCGTACACAACAAACTACCACCACCCAAAAAAAAAAAAAAAAAAAAACCCTCTCTCAAAATAGCTTCTCTCTCTTTGTTTTTTCACCCTCCATTGATTGACCATTGACTAATTGTTCATCACTATTGACCTTTTTTTTTTTTCTATATTACATTTTGCTTCCCCTCAAACCAATCATTTTTCCACTTAATTTTTTACACATATTCTAAATTTTTTGTTTTGTCATTTGGGGCTCTCAAATGACCCAAGAAAAAGGCTTTTCTATTTAGGGTCTAATCTATATTTATGAATACAAATTTTTGTTTGTATAATTATTTGGAATTATAAAAAAATATTAATGAATTTCCTAGTGAGCCAAAAAAAAAAAAAAAAAAAAATCATTTTGAATACCGTAACTGTACCACAAAAAAAGTGACTTTTCCAGAACATGATAACAATTGAAATGCTAACTCTCAGGTCATGCAGAGACTCTTGGGTCACTGAAATGGAAGGACAAAAGTGTTGTAGTCGCAGAACACAGTGACACTCTACTTTTAGTGGTAATTAGAGATGTCCACGCCCTCTGTTTGAAAGTTTCTTTTTCCTCTGAATTGGTCTGCCACCCTGCCAAGGCAACAATATTTTGAGTATTTTCATTGTGGAACAAGGCATTCGACCCTAACAATTAACAACATAAGTAAAATTAATACCGTCTGTCGTGTGTAAATAACTATTTTTAGCCCCTCTAATTAGCTGTGAAATCATATACTTCAATTTTTGCATAGTTACCTTGCAGGAAAGAATAGTTTATACAAGGAAATTCCACAAGAGTAAGAGGGAAAGAAAGAAAAGCAAGCTCCTTTTGGTGGGGTTAGGGAAAAGCACATAGAGAAACGTAAATGTGAAACAAATGTCGGTAGGTCCATTCTCAGGACCAGAAATTGAGAAAATAGTACTTCTACGGGGGAGCCAATAGAATCATTACTGGGTCATATGAGTGTGTGGCCTCTCTAGAATCCTATCACCTTGGTTGGAATATTTGGATCCGAAGGACTTCATAAGTTGCCAAAGGTGATGTTCGAGAGTCAATTTTATCAATAGGACTTCTTCAGTTTTTTATTTTTTATTTTTTTATGAGAAACAAACACACGTAAAGAAGAGAGAATATGACTTCAGTTTTTAAGATTTAATATTATATAGACCATCATGTCATTTAAAATTTTAAATGACTTTAATTTTTATGATTTCATATTATACAGATTGTCATGTTATTTAAAATTTCAAATGACTTATTTAATTTGATTCATGAAATAAATTTCAAATCAAAATAATCTTTTGACTGTGCTCATTGTGCAATAGATTCCATAAGGACCATAATATACCCCACACCACATTTCTTGCATAAAGACATCTACTCATGCATGTCCTCTATAAAGAGCACGACTTAAATTACCTTTTGAAGCTTTCCAGTGTGGGGGGCTTTTGATGATGAAATGAACATGATATCATGCCACTAAAATCATTGAACCTCTTTTGCTAAAGCTAGCTAAAAGCTTAGCTTATCAAGGTAGTCATCTTTCTTTTCTTTTCTCTCTTGTCTTTTTCTTCCTTTTCAATTTCCATGTCACCACATGTGTTAAGCATGCTTCTGTTACAACCAACATCCCGAAGTAGATCAAGAAATGATTTAATTATGTCTGGTTTCTCATTCAAAGTTAATAGATAGGGGGTACTATCATTGCTAATCTCTATCAATTTGATGTAAGAAGTAAAAGGTCCCTAGGAGCAAAAAGTTTTCTGGTTACAAAAATTCCCATATTGATATAAATGAGAATTGAGAAAAAGTATGAGAGCCCTTGAAATTAGAATTCAAAGCATTTAATATAGAATTGAGCATACTTTCTCTTATTTCTTGAAATTAGAATTCAAAGCATTTAATATAGAATTGAGCATACTTTCTCTTACTTTCAAAATAAAAATCAATATGTTCTAATCATACCGGCAAGTGATCATAATTGTACTAGACATTCCTCTTCATTAATCACATTGTACGGGTTAATAAATGTAATGATGTACAAGTAAATAAATGAATGTGATAAACAAATGAGATTCTTGGATAAAAGAATGAGAATTGATGTAGATAAGAGCAAACATGCATGTTAAAATGCTGGCATAAATATGATGTTGTCTAAGATTATTGCAGACCTAGCTAGGAAATTACTGCAATACGTATTGTGCATTGTAAGTCAAAAGATGGCACAGGCTTTAAAAATGGTCCTACCGTCCTACACTATCCTTAGAAACTGGTGTGGTGAGTGTGTGTCCATGGGTTTCTCAAGTCACATAATTTTAATGTGGGAGTCAGGCCAAAATAGAAAATAGAACCATCGGCACTTTGCAGTCGGCAGACGGCAGACGGCAGTCCTGATAAAGGGCAAAAGCAGCTATATGCTGAAAAGTCTTTCTTTTACATGCAGTGGTGCGAATCAAAAGCCACTTTGTCTTGGGATCCAATAGTTCGTACTATGTGCTATGAACTATCAATATTATATAAAACAAAAAAAAATTTCATTATATATATTTTTTTCAAACAATATGATGTGATTGATTACAAATAGTGTATAATAAAAAATATATGATTAATTGTTTCCTATGAAAATGATATTATTTCAATAATAATTTACTGGCATAATGTGTTATGTAAAAGATGGTAAATTTTTTTATGCACATCAACTATTGTACCATATATCTATCTTTCTGTCCCCTTCCGGATCATTTGAAGAGACACCAACAAATCTCTATTATTGAATGATAAAGCTAAATGGTGATCCTTTGATGTGAAAAGTAACTCCTTTTTATTTTTTTATTTTTATAGTTCTTCTTTTATATATATATAAGAGTAACTCAGTGGTTGAATAAAAAAGCCAATACTTTGCTACAATTTTCACTCGGATAAAGCATATGTGTCCTATTCTTAGCCGACCATAGGTACCCCAATAAGTTTGCCAACTTACTTTTTAAACAATGACTGATCGAAAATGCCTAATACATGAGCATTTTGTTCCTCATCCCGCCACTGCCGCCCCCCACAACATTTATTGAATAAAAAAGGCATTAGGGTTTGTGAGTTCAAATGATAACATCCCTTATCATTGAATAGAAGATCTGAGTATTTGAAAAAAAAAAAAAAAGCATTACACAATCCTACCCATCAATGCTTAATTATAAAAAAAGAATCAAGTGTAACCACTTACATTAATAATAAAAATCCTGAAAAATGTGTATGTATTATGGCATTTTGTGACTAAACTTTGTTACTCTTACTTGCTAGACTGAAAAATGCATAATTCATAAGCATTTCAGTTTATGATATATATATATATATATATATATATAAAACTTTGTGGCTAATACTTGCCCCTATAAATCTAAAAACACGATACCTTTCACAACTAAAGATATAGTTATTGTGATTTGTGCGTTATAAAAGTGGTATTAGTGATTAATTTAGATCATGTATGTGATATTACTCTAATTACAAGGTAATTCTAAAAAGAAGTAAAAATAATTATATCTCTAGTATTACTCATACTTGCCTAACTGAAAAATGCGTAAAACACAAGCATCTCTGTGATCAAACTTTATAATACATATATGTCTCGATTTAATTTTTTTTTGGATGTGATTTAATTTTAATTGTTAAGAAGACATTAGGATCGATGTTAGTATATTCCTGTTTTAGAAAGTCAACATCGTAAACTGTAAATTTTTCTTCCTAAAATAAAAATTAAAAGCTAGGGGACAAAAACAAGTTGACTTGTGTTTAATGAGATCAAACTGTTCGGTAACAGTAGAAGTTAAATCATCTACCTGTACCTGGTCTTACAGATCTACTGGAGATCCTTCAATTCTTTAAAGAATTACAATAGTGGATTACAGTGAACGAGTCCAAATTTCCATTAAGTAATAAGACAAGGGTTGTATTAACGTGCCCGTTAAACATTTTTTTCTGACATTATTTTTGTCTTTGTTTTCAATTTAGGTCACTTTTTCAGTTTTGTAGGTACAATTTTCAGATTTTTTTACTTTTTCTGACAAATTTTTTTGGTCTTTTCTGCACTTAACCAGCACTGTTCGGTGCTGGTTAACATTCTCCGTAAGGCAAAGCCAGAGAAAAAACAATGAGAAAACTACATAAGCTGCACATAAACCAGTCTCATTGTGTCGTCTTGTTTTGTTTTGATTTTGCCAGCTTTCATTATGAAAATGGTCCCCGTAAGCGTGTTCATTAGGTACTTCTCCCCACATTTTCCTTTTGGTTTTAGGCTTTTTGCTCTTTTTTCCAGACCCCACTTCTGAACTTCTAACGAAAAGCTTCATCGAGTACCCTATTTAGTGAAAAATGGATAAGGGTCAGTTAAGACGTTTCTTGCAAGCAACATGCTACATTGAGGTCCAAATATATTGAGAAATTAGCAAGGTTCCTGCATTTTGAGGACAAGTTTGTATAAATAGGTTAATATAGGATAATTAGATTTGTATAGGCACTTGCTAGGTGGAAAATCTTAGAGAAATTGAACATATATGATATAAATTATGGTACACAAGAAAAGACACCAATAGAAATGGAGGAGGATGATAACTAAATGGTCGTGTTGAAAAATATAGTAGCTAGGGGATTGAAAGAATTCATGGAAACAATGTTATAGGGTAAGGAATGAGTGAGGAAGTGCCATTTGAAACTTGACAACCGCATATGATATTGAAGAATACTTAGTTCAAGAAGAATGGTCTACATTTAATTACCTTCAAAGTGAGACAAATGTTTAGGCAAATAGATTTTATCATTACTTGAAAAGTTGATAGTAGATGCAGTAAAAATTATGACTCTATGAGTGATATTAACAGAGAGTTTAACTCATTTAACATATGTTGGTTGTACTAGATGAAGTGGAGAAGTGCAAATATGAATGTGGAATGACTATTGAGTTAAAGGAAATGTTTTACAAGACTACCGTAAAACTCGTTATACTATATGATAATGAATGTTGATCTATTAAGAAACAATACTTTCATCAAATAAGCGTAGTTATTAAAATAGATAACTGGAAAAAAAAGAAGATAAAATATAAAGTGAAGAAACTCATCATTCAAAGATAGGAGAGAGTAGGGACTATTGTTGAGAAAAAAGTTATAGAGAACCAATTGAGGTGATTTGGTCATGGTCAAAGGAGAAATTAATGCACTAGTAAAAAAGAAGTAGAAGAAGGCCTATGATAATACTAATAAAATTTGATTTTAGATATAATAGAATGGTGGAGAATGATACATATTTTCTACGTTCCTTAGTTTGGTAAGGATTTATAGTTGGCTGATTCGATAGATGTTTTGCCTAGATCTGGAAGCTTATTAGTTTAATTCTTTGTTTTCTGCAATGTACAACTACCTTTTCTAGCACGAAATAAAATATGAGCAACCCCACTTGTTCTTTTAGAATTCAATCTTCGTTGCATGCTTGTAGCCACTACAACACAAGTACGTACAACTAGCGAAAAAGAATATAATTGTCAGAGAAATGACCGAAACAATAACGATATCAGCAAGTTTTCATTTATATATATCATGCTATGATACTATATTCCTTTAAAATAGCAATATATGTAAAGCACATGTTCACCAACAGCTTGGATGATTTGTTAAAACAAAGCATTATCTCATAACTTGGTCGCATGCGAAATTTCAAAAGCTGGTGATATTGGACCATGTATGTGTATAAATTTTCATTGGTGAAATTTCAAAAGCTTCTTCAACATGTTATGAGAATCTTGTTCTTAGTAAAATTTCGGAACAATTGTGCTGAACTAAAGCTTAAATATGTTAAGAATAGACGTGGAAGCATAAAATAGAAATATAAGGACACAAGTCCATTGAAGAAATCCTTAATAGTAACATCTTTATTAAATAAAAGTATAGTGCAAATCCCGTGTTACAAAGAAACATAACATGAGTATATATAGTAAACTAAACTCTAGACTAATAGACTTCTAGTACAAGTATGACACTTAGTTTGCACATAAAGAAGAATTAGTTTTGAATTTATGCTAATAGGTTAATATATCTTTAATTGTGGTGTATGCTAGACCAGATTGACTGGTCATAGCACCTTTGGTTAGCCATATGGTTCAAATTTCCAACTTTCCATGCTCTAAAAGTGTTACGATTAAGACCATGGTTTTAAAAACTGGATTGGGAGCAAAACTGTTTTGGCCTCTAGTTTCCAATTTAACTCAATTTTGACCGATTTTTGATATTTTTATTGGATCGGATTGTGTCCAGTTTCTAGTTGAACCGGCCAAACTGACTGGTCCGGTTTTTAAAACCACAATTAAGACTACTTAGTTGTTGTGATAGATCATCATTCGTAAAACATGGTAACTTCAACCTTTTCTTAATGATTCTATGATTTCTATCATGGTATTTGTTTGCTTTCTCATCCTTAGTTATATGAACGGCCTAATGCTCCGAAGATAGTTTGTCAATTGGCCACCAAATGAGTCACCATCACACATATTACATAAGAAGCTTTATTAAGTAGGTAAATGAAAACAAGAAAGACGATGACATTATCAATCATCGATGCACAATCACAACTGTTTAGAATTCCTTTTTTTTTTGAGAAAACAACAGTTTAGAATTCAGTTCTAAACATAAATTTAAACAGAAGATCTTGAGAGAGCCAAAAAAAAAAAAAAAAAAATTAGAAGAAAATTAAAATACATAAAAAAGATTCCAGAGAAATTCTCAATTGAGAAACTCTCCCAAAATCCAGTTTCTTTTTGTAATTAATCCTCATAAAATGTAATCTTGCAAGTGACGTATTGCAAAGGAAATGAATGTGATAGTGTTTTTTTACACAAAATGTGTTTGAATTTTATACGAACAGTCAGGGTTTCCAAAAACCAAAATAAGTTTTTTTTCCCTATAAAAGTAGGAAAAAGGAAAATAAAATGCGGTGAGCGTGGATCGTGACGCTCTCCCAACTAAGCTATCCCCGCTTGGTGATGTTATGAGTAACAATTTAATTAATTTGAACACTATGAAATGCTGAAAGCCTGAAACCACCAAAGCTGTCCAAGGAAGTTAATTGATTAAATCATTCTATACCACAAGAAAAGTTTCGAACAAAATAAAATATACCTGATAAACTAATGTTTAGGGGTGGGCCTAGAGTCTGGCTTAGACCTTGGAAAATAGTTGTTAGACTTTTTCTTAGGGAAAAAGGCAAAGGCCCAAATTATCGAATTCACGGGGAAAAATAAATCTAGGCTTGAAAATACCAAGTTTGGGCCTAGTCTGGGTAAGCCCATATTAGTGGACTAATTGCAGTTCTGGGAGGACTGAGGGATTTTGAGGTGTTATCCCTGTATAGTGCATACTTCATATATGGCATGAAGCAAATGCAATGCAAATCAAGTCACTCTAGGATTCAACTCAAATATGTGCATACCACAGAATTTGAATCTATAGGCTCTCTTCCATGGCTTGGCCAAATAGTTACCGATTAAATTTTTTCATTATGTTTCCTATAAATCAAATTTGCTAACACCATGGCTTCAAAAAAGTAAAAATAAAGGTATAAATGCATTTTTCGTCCCTACATTTTGATTCTATTCCTATTTTGGTCCATACTTTTTTATTTTACTGCTTTTAGTCCATAAATGAAAAAAGTGTTCCATTTTGATCCTTATTGTTACTCATTTAACGGAAATATCTTACATGGCAAACGAAGTGCACTGTAAGCACAGTAAATACTAATGTGTCCATTAAAATAATATTTAAAAAAATTTATTTGGCTTTTTAAAAATGCCACGTTAGCAATTTAATTTTTAAAAAAGCCACATCAGATAAAACAATTAAAATAAAATTTTGAATTTCAATTTTTTTTAAAAAGTAAAATAAATAAATTAATTTAAATTTTTTTATTCCTTTCATTATTTTTCGGAAGAACATGTTCATTTTCTTTGTGTTTGTTGGGTTAAGATAACTTGATCCTGGTTAATTAATTCAATTACCTAAGTTGATTAATTATGTCAAATTACATGCAAATCGTGGAAGTACCAACAAATCATCAAATAAACTAAGTGTAGCAGAAAATAAATTGACACGGTGATTTGTTGACAAATGGGGAAAAACCTTGCAAGACAAAAACTCCACCGGGTGATTTTAAGGTCACTACTCCCAAGAATCCACTAATCAACAATTAAGCGGTTACAAGTATAAGGAATCTTACCAACTACCCTGCCCTATCTCGAAATACCAACCTATAGTTGAACTTTTGCTCCAATACCCAATTAGACTTGATCTTGTAGTAGTGTTCTTTCCCTTTGATGCACAAACCGCCAATTTGTGACTAACCCTTTGCATGGATCCCAGCTAAGTGACTAACTCCAGCATCTTGAATAGATGTTGTTGGCTGCAAAGTTCTTCACTTCATCAACAATAAAGATCTGGAAGCACTCGATTATAAAACCCTATGGTGTATAAACTCAGTAGCTTCACATAGAGAAAATAAGTCTCTTGGTCTCTGTTTTTGTGTGTGACGGCTTTTAAAATAAGCATTATATATGTCTAGGGTTGTGAGAAAAGAAACTCTAAACAAATATTCAAGCCTGGGTCGAATTTCAGATCTGGAAATTCTGAAATTGTAATTCTCGATAGATCGAGCTGCTGTCGAGCTATCTATCGAGCTTCACATTAAATTTTGATAGTAGGCATCTGTCGACTTATTTGTCGAGACTTAATGAACAGTTTTTCTTCACTTGTCTCTTGGACTAATCTTCATGTCTTTAATACTTGACTTGAACAATATGTTTCTTGAAGTACTAAACCTATCTTAGATCTACCCAATTACAAGTAAAGTGTTGTCAATGGGTTTCTTGAAGTACTGAACCTATCTTAGATCTACTCAATTACAAGTAAAGTGCTGTCAATGGATTAGCTAATTACAAAAATATGACCCTAACAGTGTTCTTCCCTAGAACATAACTAATCATGTTCATGTTTTTCATATTCTTAGTAAATTAATCCTTATTTTCTTTTTTTTTTCCTTGTCTTTCTTGTACTTTCTTTATAATCGAACACATCAAAACTCATTGATAGTTAAAAGAAAATAATATTTTATTATCCATTTTCTTGGCAACCAAACAAATTTTTCAGTTTCACAAAAAAAAAAAAAAATTCTAGATTTGACAACCAACCAACTTTTTGATGTCAATCCTAAGATCTAAACATTTTTCACAAACCCAACAAATCCCCTTATACACAAACCCAGCAAATTCTCTATTACAGACCCAAAAAATTTCATTTCACAAACCCATAATATCCTTTTTTAAATTTATCAAAAATCCAAAACAAATACAACAAACTCAACCCAGATAGAGAGAGAGTGAGATGAGAAAGTGAGGAGGGAGAGGATTCATATTCAATCCCAGATGGTTTTAGATCTACCTGGAAACCCACACCACACACTACACACAGCCAAAAAACTGACCCACCACTTGCAAACACTATTAATCCCGCATTAATTTATCGCTAGCCAAGGACCCACATCACACCGACGATTTGTAAGAATGAAAGAAAGAAACCATGGGGTTTTACCGAGACAGAAAGAGAAAATAGCAGAAAAGAAAGAAGGAAAAGAAGAAGAAGAAGAAAAATACGAAGAGGCGGAGAAGTAGTGATCTGGGAAGAGAAAGAAGAAGAAAGGAGAAGAAAGAAGAAAAAGAAAGAAGAAAGAAAGAAAGAAAGAAGAAAAAGAAACAAGTACAAACAAAGACACATACAGATCTAAATTCCACCATTTTTTTTTGTTTTTCATAATGTTTTTTCCTTTTTTATAATTTTTATAATTTTTAAAATTGATAAATTTATTTTTTTAAGTTAGAGGTTGACATGGATGCTGATGTGACATTTTTTAATATTATTTTAATAGACACGTTAGCATTTACTATGTCAAGAGTATACTCTGTTTGCCATGTAGGATATTTCTATTAAATGAGTAATGGTAATAACCAAAATGGAACACTTTTTTTGTTTTAAGGACTAAAAGCAATAAAATAAAAAAGTAGGGACAAAAATGGGAATAGGGTAAAAATGTAGGAACAAAAAATGTAATTTTGCCAAAAATAAAAAATGCTAATGTTCTAGGACATGCAACGCACATAGCTGCAGGTAACAAGAAAATACCTGTAGGCAATAGTTGAGGGAGATTAAAATTTTCTCGTGTAGGCAATAGTTAAGGGATGTTAAATTTTTCTCTTGCTAATAGTAGGCTTTATCAATGATTCAATTTTTTTCTTTTGAAATTTGAAGATTGCTAAAGGTATTTCACCAGTTAAGGCATTGAGCTAGATGAGCTTTGGCTTAGAGTCTTGGGACACATCTGCAGGTATTTGGCTGTGCAGTGCACATTGACCCCCCAAGACAACCTGATGTATTGGAATTTGGCCATACTTGAAAGCGTATTGTTTATTATACCTATCTTATTACATATATTTTTGAAATGCACTGAAATTGTGACTTCAAATCATGATTTCTAACTTAGAAATCGTGACTTCACAATTTTGGTGCATTTTAAGGGTGTGTACTAGTATTTTCCTTAATTGAAATATGTCAGTCAAATTTTGGGTAGGGCGAGCATGACCTGATTCACATGGACATTCAATAATTTGTATGGCACTTAATTAATAGGTTGAAGTTAATTATTGTAATAAGTAATTCTATAATGATAATCATGATTTTTACATAACAATCAGGCTGATATGATTGACAGGCAGGACCAAGTCGTCCATTATCCGCAATTGGACAATTGGAGCAATGATGGAACACGTAGCCCTTTAGATCTAAATGATTTTGTATCATTGTATAGGATATAATGGTGTCTCTTCCAAAGGAGAATATAATTTCCACTGAATTTCCAATTGTAGCAAGCCTTTTCCAAATACCACTTATAACTATTTAAAGTGAGTATAGATGATGCAAATTCCCAGCTGATTCCAACCTATTGTTGCTAACAGCAAGTTGAAGAGGTATACCTAATACAAATGAAAATTTTACGTATACTTTTATTACTTTCCCCCCTCAAGAAAAAAACAAAATGACTTCACCATTTGGGAATTGGGATAGACAAGATATTGCGTATTCTTATGTAACTTTCCTCCTTGATATAACTTTATCAGCTAACATTAACATGTAGAGAAAACATTACTATTAATGCTAATATTATCATGTAGACAAAACATTATCAAGAAATGAAGAGGGATTCTTCTCAAATTTACCTTTGAAAGTCAAAAGCAAAGCTTTGCATCCTGTGATTTCGAGGAGCATGCTTTGCTTCAAGTTAATTATATATGCTGCCTATAATGGTCCCTAGGTAGCTAGATAATGTTGTCATGTCAATGTTCTTTTCTAAACACTAATGTTAGCGGTACAATAATTTTTACAATCTTTATTACAATAGTTGAAGTAAATAATTGTGATTGGAGTAACATTATTTTTATATGAACTTATTATTTACATAATTTTTATTAACACCTATCACAACATGCCAACTCACTCATTGTGAAAATTTTTAATTTATATCCTCCACACTCCACTTCAGAGTCTCGATCCAATTGGTGCTTCCATGATGCAAGAAGCCTCAACACTCCACTTATTGATATATAAATAGACACCAAAAGCCCTTCACGGAACTAAAGTAATTTGCAATAAGCAACAACAAGAGCTAGTAGCCATGAAGCATTTATTTCTCACAAGCTTTCTTATTCTCCTCTCTTTTCACCATTTGGTTTTTCCCATCTTTTGCAACTCTAGCCAAACTGACAACCTTTTCAAGTTGCTTAAATCTCGAAAATCCCAAAATCCTCCAAATACTGAACTATGGGTTGGATTAGACAACGATGATGGCGATTTTTCTCCAGTGTATATTGGACCCCAAGATGGGTTGAAGAAAGCTGACAAGATCAATGCCTTGCCAGGACAACCAAAAGGAGTGGATTTCGATCAGTATGCTGGCTATATTACTATAGACCCGAAACCCGGGAGAGCACTGTTCTATTACTTTGTGGAGTCACCTCAAAATTCTGCAACCAAGCCTCTAGTCTTGTGGTTAAATGGAGGTAAACACAGTACCAAATATTTCAATTTCATTTGTATGAACTAGTATAGGCACAAAGAATGTAGAAAATACCCACTTATATACTTCCTAGGTAGTAATAACAACGACTCCAAATGATAATATTACATAATATATAATACGGACTTTTATATAATTAATTACATGAACATCCATGCACACATAATAGAAAAAGAATCTTAGGTAATCCAATTATATATGTCCACACAATCAAACACAATTTATTTATTACGTAGGAATTCTTGGCTTAGTGTCCCGCATTTTAACTATATATCAAGTTCTACTTGCTCAACTTACTTTCTTTCATTCTGAATATAGAACATAAAAAGGTGGCATCCTATATATAGAAATAACATATCTTAAAATAATGAAATTATAAATTAATCGATCGAGTCAAAACGGAAACATAACCTAATCTTTCTTATATTGTAATCGCATTACTACCATATTACCCTTGTATCATCTTGTACCAAATACGAGCCAAACTCAAGTTTGTCATCATACTAAATTGGATACTTTTTTTTGAAGGCTACTAAATTAGATACTATGATTACATGTTTAAGTTTGCTTTATTTTCTTGTCATACAATTTCAAGTTTATTCACAAGTTATTCATCATCTTGGTCTTTCCTCATATAATAAACACCACCAATTAAAAAATTTACTATTAAAAATTATATATATATGAGATTGACCGTTAATATTATTCATTAATTCCAAATAATTGTTTTTTTTTTAGAATCCAAATAATTATTTGATATCTTATAAACTTATTTAAAAACTTACACAATCCAATATCAAGTCTTTATAAATTATACATATAAAAATATATAATAAGAATAAAAAACATATATACACATAAACATATGATAAATTATATATGCCCAAATTGAATTTATACTCACAAGTTTATACACAAAACCTATTATATTTTTTTAGCTTAACTTATTCAATCTTTGAGCATAAACCTGAATATGAATTTCTCATTTGTCAAATAACTGAACATAAATATTACAACCTACAAATATTGACTTATTTTAGATTCTGGAATTGAGCTTAACACTTCAATCAGCAGCAAAATACAGTTCGAGATCACAATAAAATGAAGGAAACCTTGAGATAAAAACCCTCCGGAAAACTTAATAAAATAAATAAAAAAATAAAGAAGAAGAAGAGGAAGAAAGAAAGAAAGGCTTGCTTATTCTGTAGTCTCATCTGTGTAGAAGGCAGGGCCTGAGGATTATTGATACTACTATTCTCACGTAGCATAGCATCAGCCAGAAATGTAAAGTAGAATAGACTTAGATCCGAATAACATGTGGCCACCATTAAATGTAAAGTAGGATAGACTTAGATTTGCAATTACGGCTCTATGAATTTTTCTCAGTGTGTTTCTTAAGAAACATAAATTATACAATCTAATAAAAAGAGAAATTCATATATTGACAATAACAACAATTAAAAAATATACAAATACATAAAGTTTACAATTGCCTTCTACAAGTTTACATATTTTGAATCGGTGCATGATAGTCTCATTATCAATGCTACAAGTTACGTTTCTTTCAATGTACACAACCAAGCAATCATTCATTCACTGAATGTAAAACAAATTATGGAACAAAATTTCATTTTATTGGAAAAAAAAAAACTGAGGGTGTTTCTAAATTGTTTTTTTTAAGTGTAGACAAATAAATTTTTTTAAATTATTATATATATAAAAAAATTTCAGATCAGGGTGGTCCCTTAAGGCGGCACCGCCCCTCTAGATCCGAATAACATGTGGCCACCATAGTCGGACTGGGCCACTTCAATTCCCAACATCATCTGTTTTGTCACCCACCATATTGTCCACAGACTCCACACGAAACCCAAATCATCAACCTAATGAGTGGTGTTTATTAGGTTTAGGGGACACGCGAAAATGAGTGTTATTATTCTTGAGCTAAATTATGGGTTAGCGGTTAGCCGTCATCATGTTGCCAATAAGTCAATACTTGAGCCCACCCAGCAAGTTCTACATCGAAAATAACCTTATTTATTTATTTTTTAGAAGCGGTTCTTCATAACATTTTCACATCATTTTTATAACAAATTCTAAGTAAGAAGTTGTTATGAGTTTTTAATTTGAATTCTCGTGTTTTTCATTTTTTTTTTTCGAATCACCACGGAAATTATTTTTTTGCCTATTAGTAATAGCTCGCAACAACTTACTACTTAAAATTTATTGTGAAAATGTTGTGTATGATAGGAAATTATCTTTTAAGATGAATTTTGGGATTAGCAATGCCAAGTTCCTTGTTTTGTCTTCTAAACTCTGGAACTCATGTTTATGAATTTGTACCTAATAATGGACAAGTTCATTTCGTAGCTGAACCGAAAGAATGACAATATGTCCTCCAACCTTTTAGGTTCTGATAAGAACTAAATACTGTTAAAATTGTTTGGACACGTGAATGGTCTTCTGAATCTCTCCAATCCAGTTTGGAGATATCTTTATCCTTATCCTTAACCAAAAAAAAAAAAATCCACGAGCTAACTCTCCTATTTCAAAATTTAAGAAAACGCTTTACAGTCAAGTGGTGAAGAGACCTAGAAGTTGAAATATATGATGACAAATTGATTTGAAGGGAAAGAAAACTCTCATATTCTTGTATTATTTTTAGTACAATGGTTAATAAACCATTTTAAAAAAAAAAATTGACATAATTTTTATAGAAAATATAAAAAGTTATAAAAAATAAATTTTTTTCCTATAAAAAATTTCTTAAACCAATGCATTTGTTAACTTTTACCTTTATGAATAATAACACCATCTTCTTCTGTATTATAAACAATCAGCTTCCAAATTTCCGGTTTCTACAAAATCATTTAGGAGCTGTTTGGATTTTGACGTTTCCATCACTCATCACCCAATTTTCATTACTCATCATTCAAAAATGGTGAGACCCACAGAGATGCAGCTTGTTTGGATTTGTTTTCAAGTTTTGTTTTCATCACTCAATTCTCACATTTTTGAGTAATGAGATACAAAAACTGAAAACAAGTTTTATGTGTTTTTGTGTTATGGAAACTGAGTTATGATGGAATTTTTGTAATTTTGTTGAACTTAGTGGTCCTACCCACATGTTAAGTCCCCTCCGCGGTAGAGCAATAATGCCCAGCCAACGGCTACAGCACTATTCATTCTCAGCCTCCATTGTTGTTATTTCCGAAAGATGATATTGCTCTCTAAAAGCCATTCTCTGCCTCCGTTCTCAGCACTATTCATTCTCAGCCTCCAGATTCTGCTGCAACAAGTCGTGAGTGTATTTTTTTTTTCTTCCTTTCTTCACATCTATTGCTTCTTCAGCTGAAACACCATCTTCCTTTAAATTCATGAAGTCCACGGTCACCATAACGTCCTTCCAAAGATTCACAAAACCCCAAATGCAAACCCAGGAAAAAAAAAAAAACTCTCACCTACACTGTGGCCACTCTCAAAGAAGAAGACACTGACAGAGAAAAAGAGTCCATTTTTTTATTTATTAAAAAAAAAAAGAATAAAGAAGAAGACATACTTGTGGAATAATGGTAGCATGGTCAGAGGGTGGGTTCCACGTTTTTGAGTTCTTAAAGTTGAAAACAGAACTGAGTTTTAGGTGCCAAACCGGGTTTTGGAAATATTTGTGGATTACTGAGTTATAAGAAATGAGTTATAGATTGATGATATTTGAGTGATGAGTAAGCATTTTTTTCACCCGAACAGCCCCTTAGATTTGCTTTTTCTCTCACATCTTATCTTTGCTTTCTTACACCATTACTTACTAATTTACTCGCATAGGGCCACAAAATTTAATGCATTGCTGATTTACTTTGAGTTATAAACTTTCTGTATCATAACAAATTAAAATATCTCTTCAGTTGTCACAACATATTGGACTTTTCCTACCAGTAGTTGTGAGACCGACACAAAGCATTATACTTATCGCCTAACTATTTCTCTAACAAAAAAATAGGAAAAGTTAACGGATGTCACTTGTGAAAAAATTCTAGTACCACCAAAAAATATATAACGTTTGCCATAACTCTCTATTCGGCTGATTGTAATTGATGGAAAAAAAAAAAAAAAAAAGTAGGTTAATGTGAAAGTTACAAGAAACCGGTCATAATATTTTAAGCAGGAGAGTTATGGTAAAAGTTGTGACTTTATTTGTGGGGTGCATAGAATAACTCACTAATAAAACCATACTGAGATTTACAGGCCCAGGATGCTCTTCTCTTGGATATGGAGCCATGGAGGAACTGGGACCTTTCAGAGTCAACAGTGATGGAAAAACATTATTCCGAAATGATTACGCATGGAACTCCGGTAAGCAGATTCATGTAATTTCACCTTCAAATGATAGAGTAAGCCGTACAGCTTTAAGTACTAGAAATCTAATCTGAATTTATTTCTCTTTAGTAAAAACTAATACCCTTTGAAAAAAATATTGGCAGTGGCAAATGTTATCTTTTTGGAGTCCCCAGCGGGAGTTGGGTTTTCATATTCAAACACGTCCTCAGATTACATCAAAAGCGGTGACACAAAAACAGCGGAGGACTCTTACACTTTTCTTGTGAACTGGCTTGAGAGATTCCCCCAATATAAAAACAGAGATTTCTTTATAGCTGGAGAAAGCTATGCAGGTCATTATGTACCTCAACTTGCTCACACAATTCTCTCAAAGAACAAGAACAAAAACCAAACAGTAATCAACCTCAAAGGCATTGCAGTGAGTACATTGTGAATTCTATGCGCTTGTTATCTCAATGCTTATACTAAAAAAACTGATAAAGGCTTCTCTGTAAATGTCAATGGATGCAGATTGGGAATGCTTGGATAGATGATAATACTGGTCAAGTGGGCATGTATGATTATTTTTGGACACATGCTTTAAACTCCGACGAAACTAATGCAGGAATTCATAAGTACTGCAACTTGGTTTCGGATAATTTCCCAAGCCAGTGTGATGATTACCAAACACGAGGAGATTTAGAAACCGGAGATATTGATATTTATAACATATATGCTCCAATTTGCAAAAATGCAAAACCCAAGTCAGGCCAAAGCGGTTCTGTAAGTCTTTATGCATCAATCAAAATAGTTTTTTATATTTTATTTAGTTTTATATGAATAATTTCAAATCTAATTAGAATAATAAAGAAATAGCCATGAAGATTATTATAAAACAGGGCGCGTACAATTGGGTTGACTTTATGCTCTTGTAAACTAAGCATGAATTTGGCTTCAATAATCTGTGATTTTATATTAAGTTGACCAACACATTTAAAGAACTTAAACTGAACTTGTAATTAGAACTAAGCTAGAACTGATTTTAATCTTACACTATATAGGTCCACAATTTTGATCCTTGCTCCGACTATTATGTCGGTACTTATCTAAATCTTGCCGAGGTGCAAACAGCTCTTCATGCAAAAGCTACAGAATGGGAAGCTTGCAGGTATGAGTGAGTTACCTGTGATACCTGTGGACTTGGACCACATTGGCAGTGATGATCTTGTCACAAAGCATGAAAAGATAAAAGTCCCACAAATGCAAAGTTAAGATCTTTCTTGGACTAAAAGTGCCACCCAATACAAATTACTAATTTTGCTTCTACACTGCCTGCAGTGGTTATGCATGGACAGACAGCCCAACGACAATTCTGCCCACTATAAATCATCTCATATCAAGTGGAATTAGTGTATGGATATACAGGTAATCCCTCATCTTACATGAGCTTTTTTTGTTTTTGGCAAGTGATCATTCAAGATTTCCTATTCATGAGAAAATCCTGTTAAAATTTCTCTCTTCATAACTGAACCAAAGCTGTAAGTCTATTACAGTAAATAGATATAAGAGTGCTGATTATTACACACCGGTGTGGACTAAATGTGTGCATCATGTCAATTGAAATTGTGTCTTCAAAACAAGGCTGTGTGCGGATGTGTGCAACTATGTGCGACAAACATTAATTTGGATATAATACAAGCTACCAATTGCTAGCACCTTAAACTTTCTGTCAATGAAACCTGCAGTGGCGACATAGATGGCCGAGTTCCAGTAACCACCTCTAGGTACGCCATAAACGCACTAAAACTACCAGTCACTACTAATTGGCGCCCATGGTATTCTGACAATGAGGTAAATATATTAGATAATTGATCTCATAGTTTAGCCAAAATTAAATAAGGTTAAGAATTTCCAACATGATGATGCTGGCTGCAGGTTGGAGGATATGTGGTTGGGTACAAAGGATTGACATTCGCCACAGTAAGGGGAGCTGGGCATGAAGTTCCAAGCTACCAACCGGAACGAGCACTGACCATGATCTCATCTTTCCTTACAGGGAAACTTCCCCCAATGGAATAAATTGCCCTTTCACACTGTAATTTCTAAAAATTTATATTGTCCAGGTACTTGTAAACTAAGTTCAAATAGTTCCTGCACGGTCATGGATTGACTTCTACTAGAGAAAAGGAATTCAAAAAAGGAAAAAACTATTTATTTAGTATTGAATTCCATGCTGTGTTACGTCTTTCTTTTTCTTTTCTTCTTTTGTTGAAGTAATCAACAGCAATACCACATCAACAAGTACAGATAACAGAACTTCTCTTACACAAGTTAAATCCAATAAATTCCCAAGATTCAGGTACACTTTAAGCAAAATCAAGACAACTAGATCCAACAATTTGACTCAGAATCTCCCATTTGTAAAATAATGAGAACCTCCCCCATAGAACTCTTTAACTTTAGAGTTCTGGGGGTCTTAACCCCAAGGAGATACTACTAGCACACGTGCACACAAAAATACAACTGCCAAACATTAAGCAATCGAGTTCTGACAGTCAAACTCTACACTGAAGATTTATGCACTACCTCCTTGATAGTCCAGAAAGTAAACTAAGCACTTTCCTCCTCTGCTATAACCTCTCTACCATCAAACCTCAGCTCACATATTTTAGTATGTTGAGCAACTCAAGACAAGCCTTAAATTGCAACACCAAAACACATTTTCCCTCATTCTACGAGGGACCAAACTACCAAGATATATCACCAAATTATTAGAACCCCAATAACACATATCTACGTCTTCATTACCACAAGACTGCTGTATTCGTATTCGTATCCTATTCAAAACCAGGTTTTACATCACTTTCTTATTATAATTATCATCTATGAAGCACGGATGTGTTTCCAGATTTGGGTGCGGGTATGGATGAGGGTGTGAGACTCAGCAATTTTTGAAAAATAGGGTGCGGGTGCGGCAAGATGCGGCGATTAAAAAATTATTTAAAATATTTTTATTTATATATTTTATATATTGCTAAACATGCTTTTTATATAATAATAATAGAAAACTCATATAATAATAATAATAATAATTAATAAATAGAAAGTAATAAGTACACAGAAGTTTTTGACAATTGAATTATTGATAGAGGTATTAAAATAGATGAGGGTTCCAATAAAAAAAAGAAGAAAAGATGTGGCTTAGTGGCTCACGTATTTGGTCAGCCTAAAAACAAAATAAAAGATATATGTGGTAGGTATTAAAATAGGTGTAGCTTCTCATTAAAAAAGAAAAGAAAAGGGAAGATGTGGCTCACGTGTTTGGTCAGAGAGGCACAAAAAACAAAATAAAGCCTGGCATTTAACAAAACTTATCCTATCATTTTAATATGAAAAAAAAAAAAAAAAAAACTTATCAAAAAAAGAAACAGAACAGAAGGCGGCAAATAAAAAGGAAGAAGAAAACGAAGAAGCAAAGAAGAAGAAGAAGAAGGAGAAAGGGAATAAGGCCACCGGTATCTTGTGACGGCAATGGGTGGCTATCTTGTATCAATATCCACCATTTTTTTTTTTCGGCCGAAACACATCGATATTTGGCAAATATGATTCGATTTGGACCGGTTTGGCACGAATTGACGCACATCGGATCTGAATTGACGTGAGTTGGCGTGAATCTAGAAACGGAAAAAAAAAAAAAAAAAAATTTCCGACGTGGCATCAACACGCGGGTCGCGGTGTCGCCCGCCACACCTCCTGTCGGGCAACGTCGAGCTTTGGTACAGCAATCCTGTAGCTGCGTTAGTGCTTTCTAGATTATCATTAGTTTTTTTTAGTTATGTTTGCTAGTTACATATCGGCATTAGGTCCATTTCAGTCCAATTTAGTCTACGTCGGTCAATTTAGTTCAATTTAGTCTACTTCGGTCCAATTCAGTCCAATTCGGTCTACCTCTATCTATTTGGTCCAATTTATTTAGTCAAATTTGGTCCATTTGGTCCACTTTGGTCTATTTGGTCTATTCTATCAATTTCGGTCCATATGGTCTACTTCTGTCAATTTGGTCTATTTAGGTCCAATTTGGTCTATTCCGTCAATTTTGGTCCATTTGGTCAATTTCGGTCCATGTCAATCCAATTTGGTCTACTCGGTCCAATATGGTCTTTTCAGTCCACTTCAGTTCAATTTGGTTCATTTTAGTTCATTTCAGTTCAATTCGGTGTACTTAAGAATAGGAAAAGATAAGTTTGAGTTGACCGTATTATCAATTATTTGAGGAATATCAATTGTAATCATATGATAAATTTGAGTTATCATGATAATCTCCTTAAGAGAATTAGAATTTGAATAATGAATGGGAAAATTCAAAATTTTAGTTGTACCAAAAGAAATTAGGAAAATATAATGCATAAAAACAAAAGTTAGAAAAATATGGATCATTTCAATATATATATATATATATATATATAAATAATGTGTATGTATATATATATATATATATATCAATCAATCAAAAACACAAAAAATGATAAAATTATATATTGTAAAAATTGTGTAATTAAAACTACTTTTAGAAATTTTTTAATTTTTAGGTAGAAAAAATTATCTACAATAAAATTTAGAGAATAAATTATACATTATACCATGTTTCAAAATAATTATATATTCTTACGCATCACGTTTGTCTGCAGCTAGTCTATATATATAATAATAGGTGAAGTTGAGAGAAACTTAAATTAAAATTCCAAATTAGAGTTCTAACTCTGCGCCATGTGTCCTAAATGATTTATTTTTAAAGAGTTTTATTTCTTAATTTTAGAATCAAATGTGAAACTACATCATAAATATTCATCTAAGTGAGTTATTAAGTACAAAAACCAAAGAGTCTAGAATAAATGAATCGTAAAAAAAAAAAAAAAAGTGCTTTACAATAATTAAAAAAAATGGACAATTTACATTTTATACCCAATAATATTCTTACAAAATTTTTTAAAGAGTTAACAAAATATAAAAATGACTATCAATAGTATTTAAATTATATATATAGAAATTATATTAATTATGCATCTTATTATATATTTTTAAGTGTATCCATACATATGCATGGGGTTACAAGCTAGTGAAGCATAATAGCGGCATAATGTAAAAAAGCTTATTTTCTTATAAATTGAGCTTCCACCATAAAAATCTAATGTTCAAAGGTGTGACACATCCTATTATATGAACCAAAACAAAAGTCACAACTTCATCCCTAATAAAAATTTATACGAGTAATCAGTGTTCATAATCCTGAACAGAGTTGCATAGCTGATGTCAGGTTTGATGTGAAAATAGACAGCTTAATTTCTTTGTCAGAATATCCGGATAGCCTCTTGACTAACCTCAGAAGAAATGTTTGCCTATTTAATATGGTCTCGTCAGGGTGTCCAAGTCTCCAAGAGTCTTATACTTGCGAAAGATTAATCTTTGTTTTGCAGCTAGTTTGCACAGAAGCTGCAATATTTGTGTCTATGAGGCACTGACATAATCCTGAACATGTTGCCTAGGCATCCGGGGGAAAAGCTATAGAGAAACAACTCTTTATTTTTTAGGAGGAAAGGAAAAAAAAAGAGAAATAAAAAATTACACTTATAATAAAAAACACAAGAAAAGAAAAAGTTTAGCTAGATAAAATGACCGAAGTTATCGGGTGCTTCCAAAGCTTCAAGGATGCTACCAAACTGCCACCTGCCAAAAATTTAGGAGGTGACAAGTCCGATCTAACTCAAAGAAGGAATGGATTTAGGATTTTAAGTTAGCGAGAATTGGAGTATAAAGAAAAGAAAAAAAACTCTAAATAGGCATCTATATAGTATTAAAAAATTATAAATACTCAAAATTGTTGTTTCTAAATATATTAAGATGCAATTATATACCAACAAAGACAAAAAAAAAATATAAATATATATATTTTTTTTAATACTAAGTTGGCTATGATTTTTTTTGTGTGTGTGTGTGTGTGTGTGTGTGTGTGGAAGTTAGAGTATTCAAAGTGGTGGTGCTAAAAATTTTAGTTTTTAGCACCTCAAAAAACTATTTTATCTATTTTATCACATTACTTTACAATACACCCAATATCAAATATTGTTCTATTTTTTAATCACTTCATTTAAAATAATATAAACAACTCATTAAAATAATAAAGGAAGAGAGAGAATTTGAGTTTTTTAATTGAAGGAAGAGATGTAATCTTAATAAAATATTTTATTTTATTTTTAATAATTTGCTACAGTCAACTGGTATTTATACCAATTTACTGTAGTTGCAAAAAAATTAGCTTTAACTTCTCTAATAACAAATGATTTTTTAGTTCTTTGGTGGTAAAATATATATTTTTTGGGCTAAAATACAATCATCATTGTGAATGTTTTTATTATTTTTGTTAAGTTTTTAGGTTGGATAGTTGTTATTTGGGTGAGACTAGCTAGGTTTATTGAGAAGAAGGGGGTCTAAAGTTTTGAAGGGGGGGCCCAACTAGAAAAATGAAATATATAATAACTTAAAAAAAAAAATTTTGAACCCAAGGGGGCCTAGGCCCCCACCTGGGTTCGTCCCTGGCTCAAAGGGCACCTTCTCCTCTTGTAAAGACGTGAAGGATGAGACCATTAGTTCAACATCCATTACACAAAAAAAAAAAAAAAAAAAAAAAAAACCCTAATAGCTTATGTAAATCCACCACCCTAGTCCCTAGTTAATTTGAAGACCTCATTTAGCTATAACAATGGCAAACTCATAGCTGCATCATATATTCTCACTGCATATGGGTTTGCACAAATCTATTTATCAAATACTATAAATGCATGTGCCAACTATATCAAGTTAGATCCCATGATTTACCCTAAGAAGCATGGGTAAAATACGATATGAGATATGGTGATATAGAAATTCTTGAAAAATTATGATATGATATGACGTGATTACATGTATTAATTAATCATTTATTTATTTTTTAAATTGTTAAGTATATATCAATTTAAAAGCAATAACGGAAAATAAATTGAATACATGGCCATTATATGATGTTTAGAATACAAACTAATGTCCAAAAGAGTAAATAAAAAATAATTAGATAAGTGTTCAACATTAAAACTAATATATAAAGAATATAAATAAAAATCCTTACAAGTTTGGGCTATCTTGATTGGGGGGTTGGGTTGTATCTGAGTTGTATCATGGCCATATCCTAGACGTATCGTTACTTTTTTCTCAAAAAAAGGGTTGGGACACACATGGAATACATATGTTGTTGAGGAAAAATGGAGTATCCATTCTTCCAAGGATTTGACATGGTTTTAACATGTAATAACTTCCTAGGTTGTATTTCAAAATTGGAAGAAACTACTATCAGTGCCTGTACGACATATTTTTCAGTTTTTTGAAAATGAGTTTTATTCATTATTTAAGTGGTCGGTTCAAATTAGAACTAGTAAAAACTTATCGTCTATGATTTGTTATAAAAATATTGTGAACAGATCACTTCTTACTTTTTCCAAGGCCATTTAGAACTATTTAAAGTGAGTAGAGATCAGGGGTGGAACTAGCAACAAGGAAGGGGGCCATGGCCCCTCTAAAATGATCAAAAATCCTTTTATACTATGTGTTTTTACTGAATATTTCAAATATTTACCTTATTAAAATTGGAGTTGGTTAGCCAAATGTTTTAGTCCAATGGTATTCTTAAAAAAGAAAGGAATATATATATACACCTTATAATTTAAGTGGTGTAACAAATTAAACATTCTAGTTTTATAGTAACAAATTAATGAAATTACTCTATAGTTTCAAAAGTAGCAAAATAAACCTCTATTTCTAACGATAACAAATTAGACTTCATCCCATAGTGTTTGAGTTATAATATAGGTTAGGGTTTAATTTGCTAGTTTTTGAAACCTTAAGGTTGAATTTATTACATTTTGAAATTATTGGGTTTTATTTTTTACTTTTTAAAACCTCACTTTTTAATTTGTTAATCTTGAAACTATATAATTTGATTTGTTACATGCTTAAAATGAAATTTATCAAAAAGGATTTAGTCAATTGGTTCAATATTTATAGAGACAATGTAATTTTTTTTTTTTAAATTTTCCTACTCAATTTAATTTTTTTACTATAAAACTTATTCTTCTACTTCTATTAAAGTTTTACATCATTCATGCTTTGGTACTTCATTTGGTTTCATTAAAATTTTGTTAACCACTTTGATAGACAATTAATATTTTATAATGAAAATGAATAATTTCATAATTTCACTACCGAGATGTTAAAAAAGGAATTTTATATTTGTGTACATGCATGTCTATGATCAAATTATACAACTTTTATATAGTAGTCATTGGAATTTAAAAGAGAATAAGTTCTTCTAAAAAATTATTTAACAAACCTATACGAAAATGTCAATAATTTTATGCACAATATATTTATGAATTATAACTTCCTCTAATATTAAAACATTAAGGTTTTTATAAGTACGTATGTGTTTGTGAATGTGTATGTGGATTTGTCTTGTCTAATATTAGTATCATAATTCCCCAAACAAAAAATTCCTGATTTTGCCCCTAATAGAGATAATATAAATTCCCAAGATTCCAACCTTTTGTTGCTAACTGGTTGGAGAGGTATGGAAAGAAAAGGGAGTGAGCTGCTTGTCTATATGGTCCACAGAGCTTCAGAAAGTGCATCCACACTGCACCGACCATCCACCTAATACAAATGAAAATTTCTAAATGAAAAATTTACGTATACTTTTATAACTTTCCTCCCTTGAAGCAGGGCCGGAGCTAGGACTTGGAGTTAGGGGAGGGTGACTCTACTGATGGCTGTGTGCGGTGGCTCTGGCCTTTCAGTCTACTGTTTTACTATTAAGGATTTTTGTTTAAAATTTTTTAAATGGCCAAGTTTTTTGTTTTGGGTAAAATAGATTGATTGGGCTTAATTTTTTTAGTTTTATTATTGGTGATTTTTGTTGTTGGGCAAATTTTTTTGGGCTTGTATATTTTGTTTTAGATTTAATCTATTAATTTCTTATGTCCTTTAAAAGGTGAAAAATGCTAAAACTACAAAATTTTTACAAATTGCTAATGTGGTGAGTGGTTATTGATAAGTAAAAAGTGATGCAAGTGTACGAACCAATAAGAATTTGCTACTTCAATAGTTTGTATAAATGTTGTAAAAACATTTGTGGCTATAACATTACTCTCAAAAGAATTGATGGCATTATTAAGGGGGGGCAGAGTGTAATTTTATTGAACAAATTGCTAAAATTAGTACTTATTAATATAGTAATTAAAAAAAAAAAATTAGGGGGCCCATTGCCCTTCTATTCCAATAACAGCTCCGTCAATGCTTGAGGGGGAAAAAAATGACTTCAACACTTGGGGTTGACAATATATTGCGTATCCTTGTATAAGTTTCCTCCTTGATATAACTTATATCCGCTAACATTACCATTAATCCAAATGCTCTCTCACGTATAAAAACCATACAACCAAGAAATAGGGATGCTTCTCAAAATCATATCATATACTATATAATAAACGTTGGACTAGACATCTTTATTCCAATTATGTCTCTACGTATCTAAATCTTGCCGAGGTGCAAACATCTCTTCGTGCAAAAGCTACAGCATGGGAGGCTTGCAGGTATGAGTGACTTACCTGTGGACTAGACCACATTGGCAGTGATGATCTTGTCACAATGCATGAAAAGTTAAAAGTTCCACATATGCAAAGTAAAGATCTGTCTTGGACTAAAAGTGCCACCCAAAGCAAATTACTAATTTTGCTTCTACACTGCCTGCAGAGGTATTACATAAACAGACAGCCCAACGACAATTCTGCCCGCAGTAAATCAGCTCATTTCAAGTAGAATTAGAGTGTGGATATACAGGTAGTCCCTCATCTTTACAGCTTTTTTCGTTTTCGGCAAGTGATCCTTCAAGATTTCCTATTCAAGAGAAAATCCTGTTAAAATTTCTCTCTTTCTTAAATGAACCAAAGCTGTAAGCCTATTACAGTAATTAGATATAAGAGTGTTGTTTATTACATACTAGTGTGTATGAAGTGTGTGCATCATGTCAGTTGTATGTGCAGATATGTGTGCAACTAGATATGTGAGCCAAACATTGATGTAGATATAATACATGCTACAAATTACTAGTGTTAGGACATATGTGAATCATGTTAGGAACATATATCAATATAGAATTGGCTAATCCTTTGACAAAACACACTTTACTTGTAATTGGGTAGATCTAGGATGTGTTTAATACTTCAAGGAACAAGGTTTGAAGTTCAAGTGTTAAAGCCATGCAAATCTGTCCAAGAATCAAGTGATGAAGTGCTGAGTTTTAAAGCTCGACAACTAGTATCTATCGAGGTTTAAAAGATTGTTTAAGCCTGATGCTTAACAGTTGCTCGATAAATAGGGTATCTATCGATGTTTATGAAAATCAGTTTTTTAGATCTGATTTCACTCCAATCCGTGAATAGATGTTTGAGCTTTCTTTGCAGCCAACATCTTTCTCAAGTTGGTGAGTAAGCCGCGTACTGGGATTCGAGCATCGAATTGGTTAGTCACGTACTAGGAGCCGTGCATTGAAAGGAGAGATTGTCACTACAGAGCAAGTCTAATTGGGGTAAGGGTTCAACTGTAAGTTGGTATAAGATACTAAGATTCCTTTATTTGTAACCGCTTGTTATGATAATAGTGGATTCTCGAGAGTGATGATCTTAACATCACTCGGTTGGGTTTTTGCCGTGTAGGTTTTCCCCATTTATAAACAAATCACCATATCAATTTATTTTTCGCTGCATTTTAACTTAGTTGGTGATTTGTTTGTGCTACCATGCTTATTACATGCTAATTGAATTAATAAATTAACTTGGCTAATTAATTGGTTGATTCAGCACAAGGGGTCAAATATATACGTTGTAAAGTGGTTTATGTATTTAATTTTTATTTCAAATACGAGCTGGACTCAAGTTCATCGAATTATCATACTAAGCTAGATTACATGTTCAAGTTTGATATATTTTCTATCATTCAAGTTCAAGCTTATCATGATTTATTCATCAACTTACTCTTTCCTCTTATAATAAAACCCACCACTAAAAAATGTTATTCCTTCACAAACCTATATGAATAATTAATAATTAATAATAAATTATAATTATAATTATTTTTTTATTTAATTAGATAGAATCATTTTCATTAATGAACTTATTAAGAGTTAGATCCACCAACTTTATATTATTAAAAACTATACCTATGAGATTAGCTATTAATATTATTAACTTATTAAAATAATAATTTGATATTTCATAAATTTTAAGTGGCAGGTTGTTATCAGTGGCAGCGCCACGTTTAGCCCAGGGTGGTCCCAAGACCACCCTGACCTGAAAAAAAAATTATATATAATAATTTAATTTTTTATTTATTTATCTACCCTTAAAAACAAATTAGGAACACCCTCAAAATTGTTTTATGCCAAACAAATTTTGAACTAAAATCTTAAAAAAAAATAAAAAATAAAATAACAAAGCAAGCCCAAAAAAAAGAAGCTCAACATCAATCCTAAACAAAACCAAAACAACAACAACAACAACCAAAACCCAATACAAATATGCGTCCGCCGATTCATCAATCATCAAATGGTAAAGCTAAAGCAAAACCTAAAATTAGAAACCTTACCTAACCTAAAGAAAAAAACCTCATCAACGACAACGCCTTACGCCTCCGCCTGAAACCTCATCATCAACCACATCGGCGCAGCACGGCGACAGTGCCTCCGCTTTAAACTCAAGCAACAGAGCTTGGGTTGGGCATCGAAGATCGGAGATCGGTTCGATCGGATCAGAGCTTGCGACACCGATGCTTGGCCTTGAATCCTTCCTCACCTCCAACGCCTCAACGTGCTGTCGTGGTCCGCGGTGCCCCTACTCAGGCCTCCCACAAGGTATTTTACACTTCACTTCTCTCTCTTTTTCTCTCTTAATCTTTGGGTTTTGCTGTGGAGTGTGGACTGTGGTATGAGAGAGAGAGAGCTCTTAATTCTCTTGAACTGAGTTACTGAAAGTCTGAAATGAGACTCTTTTTCTCTTTAAGTCTTTATCTGATTCTCTCTCTTTCTTTTTAAACTAATTCTCTCTCTTTAAGTTTATAATTATTCAATTTATTTGCCCCTGTTTTTTTTTGACTTTATCCATTGGTGTATCACTATGTTGGTCAGTTGGTGTTGGTGAGTTTGTCTTTTAGTGTATTGTAATTTGTGAATTTATCTTATTGGCTCCTCTTGTGTGAATGTTGTCTGTTGAGTGGGGGGTAGATGGGACCATGGGGCCGTGTGGTGTGGGGTGGGATATTTGAATTGGGGAAGTATAGGCATGCAGAGGCAGAGGTGTGTGTGCACATGGGGTGTGTGCTAGTGTGTAGTAATGCACAATGGGGTGTGTGCTAAACTGCTAGTAGTTAGTAAAAAAAAATTAATGAAGCAACTAAATACCAATAATTAATAATTTAATTAACAAATACATTATAAAAGACAAACAAATTAAATTATGTTAGGCTAAACAACAATTAATAATTTTATAATTAATGAAACAACAATACAACAAATTATAGTTTATAAAGGACAAACAAATTAATGAAACAACTAAACAACAATAATTAATAATTTTATTAATATTTCAAATGAACTTATAGTTTATTTTTTATTATTATGCTAGAATTATGGACAAATATTTGATAAGAAAACCACGTACCCAAGATTCATCTCCTGTGCAAGATTCATCTTCATCTTCTAAGCGAATTCGTGTTGACTTTGACTTAGAAAATCTTCCTTCAGATCCTGGGTTACAAGAAAAGATATCATCTTATCATCCTAATAATCATGATGAAACAAGAAGATATTATTTACAAAAAGGCCCTTGTCAACCTATTTTCAAAAACCATGATTACCCTCTAACAGATTTTTCTGGAAAGCCTTGTCGATTTACATCTGAATGGTATGTAAATAGAAAGTGATTGGAATATAGTATAAGGATGCAATATTTTGTTTATATTGCTACCTATTTGGGCAAGATGTTGGTAAGCAAGGAGGAGGTGATACTTTTGTAACGAAGGGATTCAAACTTTGGAATCAGAAAGAGAAGTTAAATTCCTATTTTGGAGGAGTTAATAGTGCTCATAACTAGGCTGTCAAGAAGAGTGAAGATCTAATGAAGGAAAAACAACACATTCAAAGTGTTTTGGTTAAGCAATCAAATTAAGATAAAATTGAATATTGGGTTCAATTTAATGCAATAGTTGATTGCATAAGATTCCTTTTATGCTGGGGATTAGCTTTTCATGGTCACAATGAATCTCAAGGTTCAAGTGATAAAGGAAATTTTCTTGAATTTCTGCAATTTTTGGGGGATCATAATGAATCTATCAATGAAGTGTTGCAAAAAGTTCCGAAAAATTGCAAGCTTACCCACTATGAAATTCAAAAAGACATTATGAATGCAGTTGCACGTGAAACATCTAAAACCATCATCAAGGATCTTAACAATGGATTATTTTCAATATTAGTTGATGAGTCACGTGATATCTCAGTGAAAGAGCAAATGGCCCTTGCTCTTTGTTATGTGAACAAAAAAAGAATTATTATAGAGCGGTTTTTTGGTATTGTACATGCAGCAAATACCACTACTTTGTCACTCAAATATGCTATTGAATGTTTACTTTGTGAATATAATTTGAGTTTATTGAAATTATGTGAGCAAGGTTATGACGGGGCTAGTAATATGCAAAATGATATCAATGGTCTCAAAACTTTAATTTTGAAAGAGAATAAGTCAGCATTTTATGTCCATTGTTTTGCTCATCAACTTCAATTGACTCTTGTTGCCATTGCTAAAAATCACATTAACATTGCTGAATTTTTTTTATGTGGTTAGTAATTTAGTAACTATTGTTGGAGGCTCTGGTAAGAGACGAGATGCTCTTCGAGATGCACAATTTGCCAAAATTAAAGAAGAATTAGAGAATGGTGTACGTAGAAGTGGGCAAGGTTTGAATCAAGAAACAAATCTTAAACGTCCTGGTAATACACGTTAGGGATCATATTATGGGACTATTCTTAACTTGATTTTGATGTTTTCTATTGTTGTTGATGTACTTGAGATTATTGAAGAAGGCCTCTCAAACCAAAAAGTTGAAGCTCGATCTATTATGAGATCAATTATATCTTTTGAATTTGTCTTTACTCCACACTTGGTGAAAAACATTTTAGGGATCACAAATGAATTGTCAATAGCATTGCAAAAAAAAAGAAAAAAAATCAAGATATAGTAAATTCTATGTATCTTGTTAAAATGTCTAAGCAACAATTCATGAGAGATGATGAATGAATATCTTTATTGATTGAAGTATCTTCATTTTGTGCCACAGATGATATTCCTATCTTGAACATGGATGAAATATTTGTAGTTAGTGGGAGGCCGCGATGCAACACCCAACAAAATACAAATTTACATCATTATTGTGTTGAGCTATTCTACACAGTCATAGATTTGCAACTTCAAGAGCTTAACAACCGTTTTTCAGAGGTGAATACTGATTTGCTACTTTGTATGGCTTGCTTGAATCCAAGTAATTCATTTGTGGCTTTTGATAAGGAAAATTTGATACGTTTAGCAAAGTTCTATTCATCTGATTTTTTTGGGACAGATATCTTGGCACTTGACTCTCAACTTCAGAATTACATTTGTGATATATGTAAAGCAATGACTTGTTTTTAAATCTTCAAGGAGTTTGTGAATTTGCTGAAAAGTTAGTGAACACAGGGAAGCATGAGACTTATCCATTAGTCTATTTGCTTGTGAAGTTAGTTTGGACCCTTCTTGTCGCTACTGCAACAGTAGAAATAAGTTTTTCAGCAATGAAATATATAAAGAATGAATTACACAATTGAATGGGAGATCAGTAGATGAATGATTGCTTGGTTGTGTATATTGAACGAGATGTAGCTTGTAGCATTGATAATAAGACTATCATGCAACGATTTCAAAATATGAGAAACTCGTAAAAGGCAATTGTAAATTTTATGTATTTGCGTATTTTTTTTATTGTTGTTGTTGTCAATATATGAATTTCTCTTTTTATTAGATTGTGTAATTTATGCTTTTTAAGGAATATCCTGATAAAAATTCCTGGAGCCGCCACTGGTTGTTATTAGCTATTATTAGTGGCAAAAAAGTAATTTCAGTGATGGGTTCTAATTAGAATCAGTAACAACTTAACACCTTGGATTTGTTATGAAAATGTTGTGAATGTAACACTTCTATTTTTATTTTAAAGGGAGCAATATATAAAAAAATTTCACAACAATTGAGTTGGCAAACTTTTATCTCATCCAGGTTCCCAACTAACATCACATTTTTACTTACCTCTATCAATCTACCATATCAATAGGTGTGAAAAATTTTGTCAAATATTTTGTATCTATAGTCTTTCTTCACAAAAAAAATAAAATAAAATAAAATAAAATAAAATAAAAAATAAAAAATCTATGCGGTTTATGTTAATAAGTAATTTTGCATCTAAAACAAGAGAATAAAGTTTAAGTAATATTTAATTTTTTTTAAAGTCATATATATATATATATATATATATCAGGAACATACTCAAGATTTTATGCTAGTAGGGGTCGGAGTAAAAAAAAAAAAAAAAAACTCCAAATAGACATCCATATAGTATTAAAAAATTATAAATACAAAAATTCGTTATTTTTAAATACATTAAGATGCAATCATTTACCAACAAAAACGAAAATAAAAACAAAATAATGTTTTTTTTTAATACTAGGCTGTCTAGGATTTTTTTTTTTTTTTTGGTTGAAGTTAGAATATTCACAGTGGTGGTACTAAAAATTTTAGCTTTTAACACCTCAAAAATCTATTTTATCTATTTTACCACCTCACTTTACAATACACCTGATATCAAATGTTCTATTTTTTTTTTTATCACTTCACTTAAAATAATATAAACAACTCATTAAAATAATAAAGGAAGAGAGAGAATTTGAGTTTTTTAATTGAATGAAGAGATATAATCTTAATAAAATATTGTATTTTATTTTTAACAACTTGCTACAGTCAACTAATATTTATACCAGTTTACTATAGTTGCAAAAAAATTTAGCTATAGCTTCTCCAATAACACATGATTTTTTGGTTCTTTGGTGATAAAATAGTTTTTTTTTTTTTTTGCTAAAATATAATCACCATTGTGAATGTTTTTATTATTTTTGTTAAGTTTTTGAATTGGATAGTTACTATTTGGGTGAGGTTAGCTAAGCTTATTGAAGAGAAGGAAGGCCTAAGGTTTTGGAAGAGGGCCCAACTACAAAAATTAAAAAAAAAAAAAAAATATATATATATATATAATAACTAAAAAAATATATTTTGGACCAGGGGGGCCCGGGCCCCCTTGGGTCCGTCCCTAATTTATATATATAAGGCTTCAATTCTGTTTTCGCCTTATGCTCCCAAATGCATCAAACCGCCCTAAAAATAAGCTTAACATTCAATTAGCATCAAAATATGGTTTTTCAAAGAAGAGATTAACACTCCTCTAGAAAACAAGGTGGTATTACATGTATCCGGTTTAATACCGAAAAAGTTACCTATTCTGTAGTCTTATCCAGGTAGAAGACAGGGCCTGAAGAATCTTGATACTGCTTCCCATATAGCATTAGCAAATAGCAACAGTCAGAAATGTATAGTAGAATAGACTTAGATCCCAATATCATTTGGCCAACATAGTGGGATTGAGCACTCCAAACATTTTCTATTTTGTCACCATATGCCCACATGACACAAATCATCAACCTTGTGAGTGGTATTTATTAGGGCACATGCAAAATTGAGTGATGTTATTCTTGAGCTAAATTATGGGTTAGGCATCATGTTGCCAATAAATCAATAGTTGAGCCTACCCAGAAAGTTCTAGAACAAAAATATATAACCTTTCTTTTTTTATTTTAGATGAATTTTTGAATTCCTAGCTTTGTTTTTGAAAGTTCAAATAGCGTATAAAACACCAATGAACGTTTAGACCCCCAAAAACAAAATTACCAACAGAAGCTTATAATCAAACAGTATATGTGTGGAATATGAAATATAAGCTATATCCAAATTGGTAATACACTCTAAACCATAATTAATTACAAACATAGCAGCAATTAAAAGGTAAAGAGAAAGGAAAGAGAGATGCAAACATAAAGATAACACGGCGATGTGTTATCGAGGAGGAAACTGAAGTACTCGGCGAAAAACCTCTCGGCTGCTCTCCAAGCGGTCAATAATCCACTAGAGAATAAAGTTGAGATACATGAATAGCAAAAGACCCTCCAAGCCTAATCTACCCAGTGCCCCTAAGCCCTTCAAGCTTCTTGCTCCAACAGGGTTACGCCAAACCTTGTCTTATCTAGCTTACCGGATCCCACAATAAGCCCATTGCATTAACCAAATGAATTGGTCCTCTCTGAATTGCTTCCTAAACACCAAAACACCTCCTCACTGATATTGGTATGGTGAGATAAGGATTTGGCAAATGTACCTCTCAAGGATATGTTAATGGAGAGGGTGAGAGTAGAGAAATTTGGATAATCAAGTGATGAAGATTGTGGATGAGTCAATCTTGTTTTTCTCTAGGGTTTCTCTCTCAAAATTTTCTTTAAAAGCTCTTTACATTTCGTGAGTATAAGGGTATTTATAGTAGTGTGTATGAGAAATGCGAAAAGTCAGTTTTCATCAAACAGGGCATTCTGGCAGCTTAACCTCACGACTAGAACGAGTCACGAGTTTGAGTCGCGAGCTAACTGCCTGGCCAGACTGGAAGTTTGGTCATAGCACCTTTGGTTAGCCATATGGTTCAAATTTCCAACTTTCCATGCTCTAAAAGTGTTATGATTAACATGGTTTTGAAACCCAGACCGGACCGTACGGTCCGACCAGAAAAACGTGAACCTCTCACAATCACGGTTCTTTTATGCTCAAGAACCGTTCTATGCCAAAAAAGCAAGTAATTGTTCGAACTGCGGTTCAACCGCACGGTTTTGAGAACCGTGATCAGACCGCTTCTCACGGTTCCCTTTGAATCTGAACCTTAAAAAAAAGAAAAAAAAAAAAGAAACACAACTCCCTCTTAAAAGAAAAAAAAAGTACATCAAGTTTGCCACTGCCATCTCCATAGAAACACAACATGTCTTTATGTTTCTTCTTCTTCTCTCTTCAGAGCACATCACACAGCTCCCTCTCTTCAGAAACTCTTCTCTTGGGCAAAGCAAGCTTTAAATTCTAGCTTTGTTCTCCGCCGATAATGTGTGTGTGATAGGGTGAGAGTATGAGAGAAAGAGAATGAGAAACAGAGAGATAGAGATAAAGAAAGAAAAATAAAAGTAGAGGACACTCTATGTGGAGAAGGAAGAGTCTAGAAAAATAAAAACAAGATGAGAGGAGTGGGGATGGGGAAACGTGTGTGGAGGAGAAAAAACAAGAGAAAAAAAAAAAAAAAAGAAAAGGAAAAGAAATGTATGGATGCAAGGAAAGAAGGGAATAATAATAATAATAAAAAGAATAGAAAATCACAATTAAATGTTACTACAATATTTTCACAATAAATTTTAAGTATAGATTGTTATTAGTTAATATTGGTGAGTAAAAAAATAATTTCAACAGTGGGTTCAAATTAGAACTAATAACAATTTTTTATATAAATTTTGTTGTGAAATTATTGCTAAAAATGTTGTAGACTTCTTCACGCTTCTGGAGACTTCTTTGTTATGCGTGTCAACTACTCACATAAATGCTTGCTTGCTGTCAAGCACTTCTTGGGTTTTGGTTTTTTTTTGGACAGTAAAACGATATCTTGGGTTTTGTTATTTGTTTAAACTTTAACAATTTTTAAATGCATTGACATCTTCATTCTTCAATCTAGCTTTTGATTTTTATTTATTTTTTAATTCATAATAAATGGTGAAAAGTGACCATTCAAATGGGCTTGGGAAAAAAAAATGATCCAGTCAAATGGGCTTGACCATGAGCAAATAAATTAATTTGTTTCTTAACTATTTTATTGGGTTTCATAAAATAAAAATTATTTGGTACTAAAGTGTGCTTTTTCATGACTTAAAAATAATTTAGAAACTCAATAGCTATTTATGTTTTTTTAGAATTTAATAATTTTTATTTGTATTATGAAAGTTATGTTATAAAAAATACTATCTATATTTGTTTTGGACTATTTTAGTTAATTTTTCTATTTTTTATTAATTTAATGTTTTTATATATATTTAAAATAATTATTAAATTAATTATGATGTCATCACGGTTCGACCTTGATTCGATCTCGGTTTGACTTCAAAAACCTTAAACCTCTTCCTTTTATGGTTCAATGAACGGTTTGGGTCTGAAAAAATCGTCGATTAAGACTATGGTTTTAAAAATTGGATCGAGAGCAAAACTGTTTTGGCTTCTAGTTTCCAATTTAACTCAATTTTGACCAAATTTTGATATTTTTACTGGATCGGACTGTGTCCAGTTTCTAGTTGAACCGGTCGGACCAGCTGGTCTGGTTTTTAAAACCACAATTAAGACTACTTAATTGTTGTGATAGTTCATCATCCGTAAAACATGGTAACTTCAACCTTTTCTTAATGATTCTATGATTTCTATCATGGTATTTGTTTGCTTTCTCATTCTTAGTTATATGAACGGCCTAATGCTCCGAAGATAATTTGTCAATTGTCCACCAAATGAGTCACCATCACACATATTATGTAAGAAGCTTTATTAAGTAGATAAATGAAAACAAGAAAGACGATGACATTATCAATCATTGATGCACAATCACAACTGTTTAGAATTCTTTTTTTGAGAAAACAACTGTTTAGAATTCAATTCTAAACATAAATGCAAACAGAAGATCTTGAGAGACCCCCCCCCCCCCAATTCTAAACATAAATGCAAACAGAAGATCTTGAGAGACCACCCCCCCCCCCACCCAAAAAAAAAAAAAAAATAGAAGAAAATTAAAATACCTAAAAAAGATTCCAGAGAAATTCTCAATTGAGAAAACTCTCCCAAAATCCCGTTTCTTTTTGTAATTAATCCTCATAAAATGTAATCTTGCAAGTGACGTATTGCCAAGGAAATGAATGTGATAGTGTTTTTTACACAAAATGTTTTTGAATTTTATACGAATAGCCAGGGTTTCCAAAAACCAAAACAAGTTTTTTCCTATAAAAGTAGGAAAAGGAAAATAAAATGCGGTGAGCGTGGATCGAACACGCGACCTTCAGATCTTCAGTCTGACGCTCTCCCAACTGAGCTATCCCCGCTTGGTGATGTTATGAGTAACAATTTAATTAATTTGAAAACTATGAAATGCTGAAAGCCTGAGCTGTCCAAGGAAGTTAATTGATTAAATCATTCTATACCACAAGAAACGTTTCGAACAAAATAAAATATACCTGATAAACTAATGTTTAGGGGTGGGCCTAGAGTCTGGCTTAGACCTTGGAACATAGAGTTGTTAGACGTTTTCTTAGGGAAAAAGGAAAAGGCCCAAATTATCGAATTCACGGGGAAAAATCAACCTAGGCTGAAAATACCAAGTTTGGGCCTAGTCTGGGTAAGGCCGAATTAGTGGACTAATTGCAGTTCTGGGAGGACTGAGGGATTTTGAGGTGTTATCCCTGTATAGTGCATACTTTATATTTGGCATGAAGCAAATGCAATGCAAATCAAGTCACTCTAGGATTCAACTCAAATATGTGCATACCACAGAATTTGAATCTATAGGCTCTCTTCCATGGCTTGGCCAAATAGTTACCGATTAAAATTTTTCATTATGTTTCCTATAAATCAAATTTGCTAACACCATGGCTTCAAAAAAGTAAAAATAAAGGCAGAAATGTATTTTTCATCCCTACATTTTGATTCTATTCCTATTTTGGTCCATACTTTTTTATTTTACCACTTTTAGTCCATAAATGAAAAAAGCGTTTCATTTTGGTCCTCATTGTTAATCACTTAACGAAAATATCTTACATGACAAACGGAGTGCACTATAGACACAATAAATACTAACGTGTCCATTAAAATAATATTTAAAAAAATTTATTTGGCTTTTTAAAAATGCCACGTCAGCAATTTAATTTTTAAAAAACCCATATCAAATAAAACAATTAAAATAAAATTTTGAATTTCGATTTAAAAAAAAAAGTAAAATAAATAAATAAATAAATTTTTTTTTAATTCCTTTCATTATTTTTCAGAAGAACATGTTCATCTTCTTTGTGTTTGTTGGGTTAAGATAGCTTGACCCCGGTTAATTAATTCAATTACCCAAGTTGATTAATTATGTCAAATTACATGCAAATCATGGAAGCACCAACAAATCACCAAATAAACTAAGTGTAGCAAAAAATAAATTGATATGGTGATTTGTTGACAAATGGAGAAAACATCACAAGACAAAAACTCCACCGGGTGATTTTAAGGTTATCACTCTCAAGAATCCACTAATTAACAATCAAACAGTTACAAGTATAAGGAATCTTACCAACTACCCTGGCCTATCCCGAAATACCAACCTATAGTTGAACCTTTGCTCCAATATCCAATTGGACTTGATTTTGTAGTAGTCACCTTTCCCTTTGATGCACAAACCACCAATTTGTGACTAATCCTTTGCATGGATCTCAAGTAGGTGACTAACTCCAGCAACTTGAACAGATGTTGTTGGCTGCAAAGTTCTTCACTTCATCAACAATGAAGATCTGGAAGCACTCGGTTACAAAACCCTATGGCGTATAAACGCAGTAGTTTCACACAGAGAAAATTTAGGGTATGTTTGGTAACTGTTTTTTTCCTTAGTTTTCTGTTTTCAAAAACAATTTTCTATTTCCTAAGGCAAAAAACTTGTTTGGTAACTGATTTTAGGCAAAAATCAAAAACTATTTTTAATTTCCATATTATGAAGGAAACTGTAAACAGGCCTTTAGCTGTTTTTATTTTTCAGTTTTCACACACCTTAGAAAACACACTAAAACACACCTGGAAATAAGCCAATTAATGAACCAGCTCATTGGTTCAACCCACAAGACTCACAAATTTGTTTTCCCGCGCTTCCTTTTTTTCGCTCAATATTTTAGTGCCTAACGTATCTGATAACCCTTTATCTTGCTCTACGCCTCCACTGCCTCCCTCTTGCTCACAGAGAAAACCTTGATTGAGAGAACCACTTCTAAGGTAAGTGAATGGACTTCATTGGATTGTCCTTCATGAATGCCTCTTGTTTTTCATTAGATTCTTCTATTCCTTTCGTATTCATTATCTCAGTCTCCTTTTCTTTTCTTTTTTTCTTTTTGTGTGTGTGCGTGATGTAGCAGGTCTGTGCGGTCTGGGAAGTATTTCACAATTTTTCGGACCCAATCACTCAAAGGTACGGGTCTTTTCCTTTTTTCTTTGTTCATGGATTATTCCGAAATTGCTTGAAGCTTGCTATGTATTTTGCGTTGAATCTGGGTTTATCAGAATGAGTATTTTTCTGTGTGTGTTTGGTTTAGGATTTTGGGGTTGAAGTTTGCTATGTATTTTGTGTTGTATCTGGGTTTATCAGAATGGGTATTTTTCTGTGTGTGTTTGGTTTAGGATTTTGGGGTTGAAGTTTGCTATGTATTTTGCGTTGAATCTGGGTTTATCAGAATGGGTATTTTTCTGTGTGTGTTTGGTTTAGGATTTTGGGGTTTTGGGTTTGATTTGGCCTTGTTGGTATGCTTGTGGGCTCTATGGTGTTGGGTTTGTGTGTCTTGCATTCCTGTTTTCTCCCCTGTTTAAGTGTTACCTCCCCTGCTGTTGCTAGTTGTTGTGATTTGAATGTAACAGCATATGTGGTTTGAAAAAATTGTTGCTGTTGTTGTTGGTTGTTGTTGAGAATGGTTTGAATTAACAGTATATGTGATTCGAATTTAAGAGATTTTGCTTTTTAAAAAAAAAAAACCTCAGGATCCCAATCTGTTCTGTGTAGTCGTGTGTGTATGTTAACAAAAAATTATTGACTTATTGCAGTTAGCAATTTATTTATTTATTTTTAGAAACCGTTTTGTAAGCAAGTTTGTGAATAGCTGAATGATGAAGGCAAATCTAAAATAGGGACACAAGCTGTTTGATGTTAAGGTTGTACATAGTTTATTATAAAGCAGCACACAAGCTAATTGATGTAATGCTTCATTCAAATAACATAAAAAAAATATTATAAGATGATTAATTCAGTTTGAAATGCAAATTTGAGTAAAGCAGTAGGATTGCACTACTTAGGCCTTCATGAACAAAAGTTGGCTAAACCCACACCTCCTAGCTTGCATTGCAGCATCCACCATAGCCTCCAGCCTGTGGACTAGAACTCTTGAGCCACCACTTCTTCCATTGGTACAATTAGAAAGAGCAAAGGCCTCCTGATACCTACAAAATAGAGACTAAGAGATCATAGGCACTACTTAGGCCTTAGGTTCAAGTCTTACTCATTAAAAAAAAAAAACTTCATATACTTAATTTCAAAAAATGCAAATTTGGGTTCTTTCTAAAATACATGGGAAGTCTCTACGGCCATGTGGTTCAGTAATACATGTTGAAACTTTATAAAATGCAAATGGGCAATTTGGGTTCTTTCTAAAATGCAAATTTGGGTTCTTTCAAAAACTTTATAAAGGTTGTTCAGTAATACATGTTGAAACTCCATGTGGTTCAGTATGAATTTAAGTCTCTACGGCCAAGTACCACATGTGAAACTCGGTTCTGAACCACATGCTTCACTTTCTTTAACTCATCTTCATTAGCACCTGAAACAAAAACATGAAAACTAAATGAATACACTAATTTGCAAACTTTCTACATTTATTGTTAAGGTTTGTGGTAGAAATTTATTTGTTCTGTTAAGTCTCAGAATAGGCAAAGGAAAATGCAATCTTCTAATCTTAATATTTTTAGATTTCTGTTTGTATTCAAATTATTGTGAGCTCTAATGATGTAATGCTTCAATTGTTTCAATTGTCAATGATGTCCACAAGAAGTTATTTCTTAGTTGTATTTGATAGTTGTGTTTATAAAGGTTGTTCCTTAGTTGTTTCCATGTTTCATTGTATTATAATAGATGAAAGGAAACAGTTCGATTGATGAAGATAGCCTTTGGACATCACAACTTGAGAAACTATTTATTGACATAATGCTGAAAGAGATCAATAAGGGAAATATGGCAGATGGGCAATTCAGTTCCGATACTTGGAAGAAAATGTTAGCTACATTGAATGAATTAGGTAAATGGAGTTTTACAATGAATCAATTCAAAAGGAAGTTTAATAGGATGCGTTTACTACATCATGAGTTTTCTATGCTCATAAATCAAACTGGTTTTGGTTGGGATGCTGAAACCAACACTGTTCATGCACTTGAGGAGTCATGGCAAAATTATTGTTGGGTAAATATCATTGAATACAATACAGTGTTTTATTTTGACACATTATACCCCATCATTTTTTTTTCTTACTAGATGTCTTTATATTTTTAGGCACATCCCAAGGCAAAGATGTTTTGAACCAAAGGACTTTCAAATTATAATTTGCTTGGACTTATATTTAATAAGTCTATAGCTACTAGGGTCTTACACTTTGCATCCACCCAAGACCCTCCTAATTCAGATGAAGAGAGTGCATTGGAAGAACGACTTATTCATGGGGGAGTTCATGTTAATTTAGAAAGTCCTACCCAAGACCCTGTCATGGCAATTCTTGAGTCTGACATTACAACCTGATCGAGCAAGCGTTCTAGTGATAGTTGTGACGAGCGTCCTAGTAAGAGTAAGCGAGAGTTAATGAGCTCCCAAATGAATGATACCTTACAATCAATGGCTGAGGCTGCTAAGGCTAGGATAGAGGCATCTAAAGCAAAGGCTGAGATGTATAAGAGGTATACCATTGATGAAGTTAGTGATAGTATTGCACCTACAAATGACTTCTCCTTAGGCAAGTGCATTAATATCCTTGAGACCATGGAAGAAGTCAATGATGAAATATTTATGAAGTCTGTTGAGAAGTTCAAGCAAGATCCTGATGACAGAGAGATCTTTGTTAACATGAGTTTCACCAGGAGGATGGTTTGGTTGGGTAGGCTATAGGAGATTATGTTAAAACAATAATTTCCTATTTCATTATGTTTATTTTAATGTCTTTGAACTATGATTTGGTACTATTCTATTGTTATTTAATGTTGTTAAATGATGGATTATTATTTTATGGTAATCTTTTATTTTTTATTTTTTATTTTATTATAATTTATGTTGGTAGTGTTTTATTTATGTTAATAAAAAACACTATTTGAGAACAAATTTGCTATTCAATTCTCCAGGATGAATGTTGAACCAAATTATTATAGCAACTCATCATCTTCAGATGAGGAAGAGGACGATGATATGTTCTTCCTACTAATGTTTGTTGAGAATAAAAACAACTATATTCCTAAGGAGCCTCAACGTATCTCTATGTTGACTGGTGATGCATTTATAAAAGAGATATTGAATGGCAATCCTCGAACATGTTATGAGTTATTCCGCATGGATAGGCCAACATTTACAAGTCTATGTAACTATTTGAGAACACATAAATTCTTAACAAACTCACGCTGGATCACAGTGGAGGAGGCAGTTGGTATGTTCCTATTAATAGTGGGACATAATGTGAGGATGAGGGTAATAGCAGATCGTTTTCAACACTCAACTGAGACAGTGGACAGACAATTTAAGGAAACTGTAAGAGCCATATGCCGCCTGGGAAAATTCATTATACGTCCTTCTCAAAGCAATGAAGTGCATCCACGTATTGCTAACAATACCAAGTTCTTTCCATATTTCAAGGTAATCCCAAGTTATTGTTCATTTTATCATACAAATATTATTTGCTCGCATATGTTAATACTTGTGTTTATATTTTTTCTAGAAATGTATAGGCGCAATTGATGGAACATATATTAGTGCATGGGCTCCAAAATTAAAGCTAGTCAGCTACAGGAATAGAAAGGCCACAATCACCCATAATATAATGTGTGCATGTGATTTTGATATGAAGTTTACATTTGTTTACACGGGTTGGGAGGGTACAACCAATGACTCACGAGTATTCTTAGATGCACTACAAAGGCCAGAAAATAATTTCCCATGGCCTCCATCTGGTAAGATATATTGTTGCCTCACTTACATATTTACAATTTTCAAGTTTAATCCATTCACCATGTCATACTTCTCTCTATCTTATTATTTTTTTTGTTAGGTGGCTATATTATTTAGTGGATTCTGGTTATCCATGCACCTTGGGGTTTCTACCTCCGTATCGTACTGAGAGATACCATCTACGAGACTTTCGAGGTGGGGATCATCCTGAAGGTGCTAAAGAGCTTTTCAATTATAGACATTCCTCTCTTCGTAATGTAATTGAAAGATGTTTTGGCATTTTAAAGGCACGATTTCCAGTCAAAAATGATGCCCCGTTATAAACCATGTCAACAAGGGAATGTGATGAGAGCCTGTTGCACAATTCATAACTTCATTCGAATGGCAACAAGAAATGATCGCTTGTTTACTCAATTCAATATTGATAACCTTACTGTTGAAGGTGAAGGTAGAGATAATTCAGGTGAGCCATCGCACACTGTTGACTTAACTGATCAAGCCGTTGAAGCTATGGCAGCTTATAGGGATCAGATCGTAGGATTGATGTTGGCAAATAATAGGCATCATTGATGCCACATTTTTTTTTTTGGATGAACTTGATTCCCTGGCATTGATGCCATGTACTAAACTTTTTAGTTATTGATTATCTTTTATAACTCTGGATAATTGTTATAGTTTCAATCTTCTATGATTAAAGTTTTAGGCTTGAATGTTATATACAAAACAATTGATTTATAATTTCTTTAGGTGTAAGGATTTTAAATACTTTGGAGCAAACGTTTTTTTTTGAATTAGAATAAATATAATAAAAAAAAAATTAACCAAAGAAAAAAAAAATTCAACTTTTTCAAAAACAACTACCAAAAAAATTTCCTGAATTTTGTTTTTGAAAAATGTGTTTTTCAAAACAACTAACCAAACGTGTTTTTCATTTTGAAAACAGAAAAAATTTGTTTTTTTCTTTTTCCCTTGAAAACAAGAAAACGAAAATAGAAAACGAAAACAGTTACCAAACATGGTCTAAGTCTCTTGGTCTCTGTTTTTGTGTGTGATGGCTTTTAAAATAAGCCTTATATATGTCTAGAGTTGTGAGAAAAGAAACCCTAAACAAATATTCAAGCCTAGGCCGAATTTTAGATTTAGAAATTTTGAAATCATAATTCTCGATAGATCGAGTTGCTGTCGAGCTATCTATTGAGTTTCACATTAAATCTCGATAGCAAGCATCTGTCGAGCTATCTGTCGAGACTTAATGAACAGTTTTTCTTCACTTGTCTCTTGGACCAATCTTCATGTCTTTAATACTTGACTTAAACAACATGTTTCTTGAAGTACTAAACCCATCTTAGATCTACTCAATTACAAGTAAAGTGCATTTTGTCAAAGGATTAGCTAATTACAAAAATATGACCCTAACAGTATTCTTCCCTAGAACATAACTAATCATGTTCATGTTTTTCATATTCTTAGTAAATTAATCCTTATTTTCTTTTTCTTTTTTCCTTGTCTTTCTTGTACTTTCTATATAACCGAACACATCAAAACTCATTGATAGTTAAAAGAAAATAATATTTTATTATCCATTTTCTTGACAACCAAACAAATTTTTCAGTTTCACCCAAAAAAAAAAAAAAAAAAAAAATTCTAGATCTGACAACCAACCAACTTTTTGATGTCAATCCTAAGATCTAATCATTTTTCATAAACCCAACAAATCCCCTTATACACAAACCCAGCAAATTCTCTATTACAGACCCAAAAAATTTCCTTTCACAAACCCATAATATCCTTTTTCAAATTTATCAAAAATCCAAAACAAATACAACAAACTCAACCCAAATAGAGAGAGAGTGAGAATGAGGAGGGAGAGGATTCACATTCAATCCCAGATGGGTTTCAGATCTACCTAGAAACCCACACCACACACTACACAGCCAAAAAACTGACCCACCACCTACAAACACTATTAATCCCACATTAATTTATCGCTAGCCAAGGACCCACATCACACCAACGATTTATAAGAATGAAAGAAAGAAACGATGGGGTTTTACCAAGAGAGAAAGAGAGAATAGCAGAAAAGAAAGAAGAAAAAGAAAGAAGGAAAAAGAGAAGAAGAAAAAGAAAGAAGGAAAAAGAGAAGAAGAAGAAAAATATGAAGAGGTGGAGAAATAGTGATCTGGGAAGAGAAAGAAGAAGAAAGGAGAAGAAAGAAAGAAAGAAAGAAGAAAAAGAAACAAGTGCAAACAAAGACACACACAGATCTAAATTCTACCATTTTTTTTTTTTTTGTTTTTTGTTTTTGTTTTTCATTATGTTTTTTCCTTTTTATAATTTTTATAATTTTTAAAATTGATAAATTTATTTTTTTAAGTAGGTTGACATGGATGCTGACGTGATATTTTTTAATATTATTTTAATAGACACGTTAGCATTTACTGTGCCAACAGTATACTCTATTTGCCATGTAGGATATTTCTGTTAAGTGAGTAATGGTAATGACCAAAATGGAACACTTTTTTCGTTTAAGCACTAAAAGCAGTAAAATAAAAATGTAGGGACCGAAATGGAAATAGGGTAAAAATGTAAGAACAAAAAATGTATTTCTGCCAAAAATAAAAAAATGCTAACGTTCTAGGACATGCAACGCATGTAGCCGTAGGTAACAAGAAAATATCTATAGGCAATAGTTGAGGGAGATTAAAATTTTCTCGTGTAGGCAATAGTTAAGGGATGTTAAATTTTTCTCGTGCTAATAGTAGGCTTTATCAATGATTCAATTTTTTTCTTTTGAAAATTTGAAGATTGCTAAAGGTATTTCACCAGTTAAGGCATTGACCTGGATGAGCTTTGGCTTAGAGTCTTGGGACACATCTGCAGATATTTGGCTGTGCAGTGCACATTGACCCCTCAAGACAACCTGATGCATGTATTGGAATTTGGCCATACTTGAAAGCGTATTATTTATTATACATATCTTATTACGTACATTTTTGAAATGCATTGAAACTGTGACATCAAATCATGATTTCTAACTTAGAAATCATGACTTGACAATTTTAGTGCATTTTAAGGATGTGTGTACTAGTATTTTCCTTAATTGAAATATGTCAGTCAAATTTTGGGTTGGGCAAGCATGACCTGAGTCACATGGACATTCAATAATTTGTATGGCACTTAATTAATAGGTTGAAGTTAATTATTGTAATAAGTAATTCTATAATGATAATCATGATTTTTACGTAACAATCAGGCTGATATGATTGACAGGCAGGACCAAGTCGTTCATTATCCGCAATTGGACAATTGGAGCAATGATGGAACACGAAGCCCTTTAGATCTAAATGATTTTGTATCATTGTATAGGATATAATGGTGCCTCTTCGAAAGGAGAATATAATTTCCACTGAATTTCCAATTGTAGCAAGCCTTTTCCAAATACCACTTAGAACTATTTAAAGTGAGTATAGATGATGCAAATTCCCAGCTGATTCCAACCTATTGTTGCTAACAGGTTGGAGAAGTATACCTAATACAAATGAAAATTTTACGTATACTTTTATTACTTTCCCCCCACAAGAAAAAAACAAAATGACTTCACCATTTAGGAATTGGGATCGATAGACAAGATATTGCGTATTCTTATGTAACTTTGCTCCTTGATATAACTTTATCAGCTAACATTAACATGTAGACAAAACATTACCATTAATCCTAATATTATCATGTAGACAAAACATTATCAAGAAATGAAGAGGGATTCTTCTCAAATTTACCTTTGAAAGTCAAAAGCAAAGCTTTGCATCCTGTGATTTCGAGGAGCATGCTTTGCTTCAAGTTAATTATATATGCTGCCTATAATGGTCCCTAGGTAGCTAGATAATGTTGTCATGTCAATGTTCTTTTCTAAACACTAATGTTAGCGGTACAATAATTTTTACAATCTTTATTACAATAGTTGAAGTAAATAATTGTGATTGGAGTAACATTATTTTTATATGAACTTATTATTTACATAATTTTTATTAACACCTATCACAACATGCCAACTCACTCATTGTGAAAATTTTTAATTTATATCCTCCACACTCCCCTTATTGATATATAAATAGACACCAAAAGCCCTTCACGGAACTAAAGTAATTTGCAATAAGCAACAACAAGAGCTAGTAGCCATGAAGCATTTATTTCTCACAAGCTTTCTTATTCTCCTCTCTTTTCACCATTTGGTTTTTCCCATCTTTTGCAACTCTAGCCAAACTGACAACCTTTTCAAGTTGCTTAAATCTCGAAAATCCCAAAATCCTCCAAATACTGAACTATGGGTTGGATTAGACAACGATGATGGCGATTTTTCTCCAGTGTATATTGGACCCCAAGATGGGTTGAAGAAAGCTGACAAGATCAATGCCTTGCCAGGACAACCAAAAGGAGTGGATTTCGATCAGTATGCTGGCTATATTACTATAGACCCGAAACCCGGGAGAGCACTGTTCTATTACTTTGTGGAGTCACCTCAAAATTCTGCAACCAAGCCTCTAGTCTTGTGGTTAAATGGAGGTAAACACAGTACCAAATATTTCAATTTCATTTGTATGAACTAGTATAGGCACAAAGAATGTAGAAAATACCCACTTATATACTTCCTAGGTAGTAATAACAACGACTCCAAATGATAATATTACATAATATATAATACGGACTTTTATATAATTAATTACATGAACATCCATGCACACATAATAGAAAAAGAATCTTAGGTAATCCAATTATATATGTCCACACAATCAAACACAATTTATTTATTACGTAGGAATTCTTGGCTTAGTGTCCCGCATTTTAACTATATATCAAGTTCTACTTGCTCAACTTACTTTCTTTCATTCTGAATATAGAACATAAAAAGGTGGCATCCTATATATAGAAATAACATATCTTAAAATAATGAAATTATAAATTAATCGATCGAGTCAAAACGGAAACATAACCTAATCTTTCTTATATTGTAATCGCATTACTACCATATTACCCTTGTATCGTCTTGTACCAAATACGAGCCAAACTCAAGTTTGTCATCATACTAAATTGGATACTTTTTTTTGAAGGCTACTAAATTAGATACTATGATTACATGTTTAAGTTTGCTTTATTTTCTTGTCATACAATTTCAAGTTTATTCACAAGTTATTCATCAACTTGGTCTTTCCTCATATAATAAACACCACCAATTAAAAAATTTACTATTAAAAATTATATATATATGAGATTGACCGTTAATATTATTCATTAATTCCAAATAATTGTTTTTTTTTTAGAATCCAAATAATTATTTGATATCTTATAAACTTATTTAAAAACTTACACAATCCAATATCAAGTCTTTATAAATTATACATATAAAAATATATAATAAGAATAAAAAACATATATACACATAAACATATGATAAATTATATATGCCCAAATTGAATTTATACTCACAAGTTTATACACAAAACCTATTATATTTTTTTAGCTTAACTTATTCAATCTTTGAGCATAAACCTGAATATGAATTTCTCATTTGTCAAATAACTGAACATAAATATTACAACCTACAAATATTGACTTATTTTAGATTCTGGAATTGAGCTTAACACTTCAATCAGCAGCAAAATACAGTTCGAGATCACAATAAAATGAAGGAAACCTTGAGATAAAAACCCTCCGGAAAACTTAATAAAATAAATAAAAAAATAAAGAAGAAGAAGAGGAAGAAAGAAAGAAAGGCTTGCTTATTCTGTAGTCTCATCTGTGTAGAAGGCAGGGCCTGAGGATTATTGATACTACTATTCTCACGTAGCATAGCATCAGCCAGAAATGTAAAGTAGAATAGACTTAGATCTGCAGTGGTGGCTAGACTTAGATTTGCAGGAATTTTTCTCAAGATGTTTCTTAAGAAGCATAAATTATACAATTTAATAAAAAGAGAAATTTATATATTGACAATAACAACAATTAAAAAACATGCAAATACATAAAATTTACAATTGCCTTCTAAAAGTTTTCATATTTTGAAATCAGTGTGTGATAGTTTCATTATCAATATTACAAGTTACATCTCTTTCAATGTACACAACCAATCAATTATTTATTCATTGAATGTAGAACAAATTATGGAGCAAAATTTAATTTTATTAGAAAAAAAAAATGAGGGTGTTTCTAAATATTTTTTAAGGGTAGACAAATAAAATTTTTTAAATTATTATATATATAAAAAAAATTTCAGATCAGGGTGGTCCCTGAAGGTGGCACCGCCCCTCTAGATCCGAATAACATGTGGCCACCATAGTCGGACTGGGCCACTTCAATTCCCAACCTCTTCTGTTTTGTCACCTACCATATTGTCCACGTGAAACCCAAATCATCAACCTAATGAGTGGTGTTTATTAGGCTTAGGGGGCACGCGAAAATGAGTGTTGTTATTCTTGAGCTAAATTATGGGTTAGCCGTCATCATGTAGCCAATAAGTCAATACTTGAGCCCACCCAGCAAGTTCTCCATCGAAAATAACCTTATTTGTTTATTTTTTAGAAGCGTTTCTTCACAACATTTTCACATAATTTTTACAACAATTCCTAAGTAAAAATTTATTACGAGTTTTTAATTTGAATCATCACGTTTTTCATTTTTTTTTTCGAATCACCACGGAAATTACTTTTTTGTCTACTAGTAACAACTCACAGCAACTTGTCACTTAAGATTTATTGTGAAAGTGTTGTGTATGATAGGAAATTATCTTTTAAGATGAACTTTGGCATTAGCAGTGCCAAGTTCCTTGTTTTGTCTTCTAAACTCTGGAACTCATGTTTATGAATTTGTACCTAATGGACAAGTTCATTTCGTAGCTGAACCGAAAGAATGACAATATGTCCTCCAACCTTTTAGGCTCTGATAAGAACTAAATACTGTTAAAATTGGTTGGACACGTGAATGGTCTTCTGAATCTCTCCAATCCAGTTTGGAGATATCTTTATCCTTATCCTTAAAAAAAAAAAAAAAAAAAAAATCCATGAGCTAACTCTCCTGTTTCAAAATTTAAGAAAACGCTTTATAGTCAAGTGGTGAAGAGACCTAGAAGTTGAAATATAAAAGATTAGAGAAAACTAGCTAGCTATCCTCTGTATAATATATGATGGCAAATTGATTTGAAGGGAAAGAAAACTCTCATATTCTTGTATTATTTATTAAAGGGTCATGTTAATAGGTGTTTTTAGGACAATTGTTAATAAACTAAAAAAAAATTTGACATAATTTTTATAAGAAATATAAAAAGCTATAAAAAATTAATTTTTTTTCCTGTAAAAAATTTCTTAAACAAATGCATTTGTTAACTTTTACCTTTATTAATAATAACACCATCTTCTTTTGTATTATAAACAATCACCTTCCAAATTTTTGGTTTCTACAAAATCATTTAGGGGCTGTTTGGATTTTGATGTAACCATCACTCATCACCTAATTTTCATCACTCATCATTCAAAAATGATGAGACCCAAAGAGATGCAGCTTGTTTGGATTTGTTTTCAAGTTTTGTTTTCATCACTCAATTCTCACATTTTTGAATAATGAGATACAAAAACTGAAAACAAGTTTTAGTTGTTTTTGAGTTATAAAAACTAAATTATAATGGTATTTTTGTAATTCTATTGAACTTAGTGGGTCCCACCCACATGTTAAGTCCCATCCGTAGTAGAGCAAAAATGCCCAGCCAACGGCTACAGCACTATTCATTCTCAGCCTCCATTGTTGTTATTTCCGAAAGGTGATTTTGCTCTCTAAAAGCCATTCTCAACCTCCGTTCTCAGCACTATTCATTCTCAGCCTCCAGATTCTGCTTCAACAAGCCGTGAGTGTATTTTTTTTTCTTCCTTTCTTCACATCTATTGCTTCTTCAGCTGAAACACCTACTTTTAAATTCACGAAGTCCTCGGTCACCATAACATCCTTCCAAAGATTCACAAAACCCCAAATGCAAACCCAGGGAAAAAAACTCTCACCTGCATTGTGGCCACTCTCAAAGAAGAAGACACTGACAAAGAGAAAGAGTCAATTTTTTATTTATTAAAAAAAATGAATAAAGAAGAAGACATACCTGTGGGATAATGGTAGCATGGTCAGAGGGTAGGTTCCATGTTTTTGAGTTCTTAAAGTTGAAAATAGAACTGAGTTCTAGGTGCCAAACCGGGTTTTGGAAATATTTGGGATTATTGAATTATAGGAAATGAGTTATAGAGTGATGATATTTGAGGGATGAATGAGCATTTTTTTTCACCCAAACAGCCCCTTAGATTTGCTTTTTCTCTCACAACTTATCTTTGCTTTCTTACACCATTACTTACTAATTTACTCGCATGGGGCCACAAAATTTGAATGCATTGCTGATTTACTTTGAGTTATAAACTTTCTGTATCATGACAAATTAAAATATCTCTTGCCAGTTGTCACAACATATTGGACATTTCCTATCAGTAGTAGTGAGGCCGACGCAAAGCATTATACTTATCGCCTAACTGTTTCTCTAACAAAAAATAGGAAAAGTTAAGGGATGTCACTGGTGAAAAAATTCTAGTCCCACCAAAAAAAAAATATAACTTTTGTCACTAATTGATGAAAAATAAAAAATAGCAGGTTAGTGTGAAAGTTACAAGAAACTAGTCATAATATTTCAAGTAGGAGAGTTATGCTAAAAATTGTGAGATTGTTTATGGGGCGGATAGAATAACTCACTAATAAAACCATACTGAGATTTACAGGCCCAGGATGTTCTTCTCTTGGATATGGAGCCATGGAGGAACTGGGACCTTTCAGAGTCAACAGTGATGGAAAAACATTATTCCGAAATGATTACGCATGGAACTCCGGTAAGCAGATTCATGTAATTTCACCTTCAAATGATAGAGTAAGCCGTACAGCTTTAAGTACTAGAAATCTAATCTGAATTTATTTCTCTTTAGTAAAAACTAATACCCTTTGAAAAAAATATTGGCAGTGGCAAATGTTATCTTTTTGGAGTCCCCAGCGGGAGTTGGGTTTTCATATTCAAACACGTCCTCAGATTACATCAAAAGCGGTGACACAAAAACAGCGGAGGACTCTTACACTTTTCTTGTGAACTGGCTTGAGAGATTCCCCCAATATAAAAACAGAGATTTCTTTATAGCTGGAGAAAGCTATGCAGGTCATTATGTACCTCAACTTGCTCACACAATTCTCTCAAAGAACAAGAACAAAAACCAAACAGTAATCAACCTCAAAGGCATTGCAGTGAGTACATTGTGAATTCTATGCGCTTGTTATCTCAATGCTTATTCTAAAAAAACTGATAAAGGCTTCTCTGTAAATGTCAATGGATGCAGATTGGGAATGCTTGGATAGATGATAATACTGGTCAAGTGGGCATGTATGATTATTTTTGGACACATGCTTTAAACTCCGACGAAACTAATGCAGGAATTCATAAGTACTGCAACTTGGTTTCGGATAATTTCTCAAGCCAGTGTGATGATTACCAAACACGAGGAGATTTAGAAATCGGAAATATTGGTATTTATAACATATATGCTCCAATTTGCAAAAATGCAAAACCCAAGTCAGGCCAAAGCGGTTCTGTAAGTCTTTATGCATTAATCAAAATAGTTTTTATTTTTATTTTTTATTTTTTTTATGAATAATTTCAAATCTAATTAGAATCATAAAGAAATAGCCATGAAGATTATTATAAAACAGGGCGCATACAATTGGGTTTGACTTTATGCTCTTGTAAACTAAGCATGAATTTGGCTTCAATAATCTGTGATTTTATATTCAGTTGACAAGCACATATAAAGAACTTAAACTGACCTTGTAATTAGAACTAAGCTAGAACTGATTTTAATCTTACACTATATAGGTCCACAATTTTGATCCCTGCTCCGACTATTATGTCCGTACTTATCTAAATCTTGCCGAGGTGCAAACAGCTCTTCATGCAAAAGCTACAGAATGGGAAGCTTGCAGGTATGAGTGAGTTACCTGTGATACCTGTGGACTTGACCACATGGGCAGTGATGATCTTGTCACAAAGCATGAAAAGATAGAAGTCCCACAAATGCAAAGTTAAGATCTTTCTTGGACTAAAAGTGCCACCCAATACAAATTACTAATTTTGCTTCTACACTGCCTGCAGTGGTTATGCATGGAGAGACAGCCCAACGACAATTCTGCCCACTATAAATCATCTCATTTCAAGTGGAATTAGTGTATGGATATACAGGTAATCCCTCATCTTACATGAGCTTTTTTGGTTTTTGGCAAGTGATCCTTCAAAATTTCCTATTCATGAGAAAACCCTGTTAAAATTTCTCTCTTCATAACTGAACCAAAGCTGTAAGTCTATTACAGTAATTAGATGTAAGAGTGCTGATTATTACACACCGGTGTGTACTAAATGTGTGCATCTTGTCAATTGAAATTGTGTCTTCAAAACAAGGCTGTGTGCGGATGTGTGCAACTATGTGTGACAAACATTAATTTAGATATAATACAAGCTACCAATTGCTAGCACCTTAAACTTTCTGTCAATGAAACCTGCAGTGGCGACATAGATGGCCGAGTTCCAGTAACCTCCTCTAGGTACGCCATAAACACACTAAAACTACCAGTCACTACTAATTGGCGCCCATGGTATTCTGACAATGAGGTAAATATATTAGATAATTGATCTCATAGTTTAGCCAAAATTAAATAAGGTTAAGAATTTCCAACATGTTGATGCTGGCAGGTTGGAGGATATGTGGTTGAGTACAAAGGAGTGACATTCGCCACAGTAAGGGGAGCTGGGCATGAAGTTCCAAGCTACCAACCAGAACGAGCACTGACCATGATCTCATCTTTCCTTACAGGGAAACTTCCCCCAATAGAATAAATTGCCCTTTCACACTGTAATTTCTAAAAATTTATATTGTCCAGGTACATGTAAACTAAGCTCAAATAGTTTCTGTACGGTCATGGATTGTCCATGCTGTGTTACGTCTTTCTTTTTCTTTTCTTCTTTTGTTGAAATAATCAACAGCAATACCACATCAATAAGTACAGATGACAAAACTTCTCTTACACTAGTTAAAATCCAATAAATTCCCAAGATTCAGGTACAATTTAAGCAAAATCAAGACAACTAGATCCAACAATTTGACTCAGAATCTCCTATTTGTAAAATAATGAGAACCTCCCCCATAGAACTCTTAACTTTAGAGTTCTGGGGGTCTTAACCCCAAGGAGATACTACTAGCACACGTGCACACAAAAATACAACTACCAAACATTAAGCAATCGAGTTCTGACAGTCAAACTCTACACTGAAGATTTATGCACTACCTCCTTGATAGTCCAGAAAGTAAACTAAGCGCTTTCCTCCTCTGCTTTAACCCCTCTTCCATCAAACCTCAGCTCACATATTTTAGCATGTTGAGCAAGGCAAGACAAGCCTTAAATTGCAACACCAAAACTCATTTACCCTCACTCTACGAGGGACCAAACTACCAAGATATATCACCAAATTATTAGAACCCCAATAACACATATCTACGTCTTCATTACCACAAGACCGCTGTATTCATATTCGTATCCTATTCAAAACCAGGTTTTACATCACTTTCTTATTATAATTATCATTAGCTTTTTTAGTTATGTTTGCTAGTTACATATCAGCATTAGGTCCATTCAGTCCAATTCAGTCTACTTCGGTCCAATTCAGTCCAATTCAGTCTACCTCTGTCAATTTCGTCCAATTTGGTCCATTCACTCCACTTCGGTTTATTCAGTCAAATTTAGTCTATCTGGTCCACTTCGGTCTATTTGGTCCATTCTATAAATTTCGGTCCATATAGTCTACTTCTATCGATTCGGTCTATTTAGGTCCAATTTGGTCCATTCAGTCTACTCGGACTATTTGGTTAATTTCGGTCCATGTCGGTCCAATTTGGTCTATTCGGTCTAATATGGTCTATTCAGTCCACTTTAGTCCACTTCAGTCCAATTTGGTTCATTTCGGTCCAATTCGGTGTACTTAAGACTAGTTAAAGATAAGTTTGAGTTGAGAGTATTATCAATTATTTGAGGAATATTAATTGTAATTATATGATAAATTTGAGTTATCATGATAATCTCCTTAAGAGAATGAGAATTTGAATAATGAATGTGAAACTTCAAAATTTTAGTTGTACCAAAAGAAATTAGGAAAATATAATGCATAAAAGAAAAAAGTTAGAAAAATATGGATATCAATCAAACAATCAAAAACACAAAAAATGATAAAATTATATATATTGTAAAAATTGTGTAATTAAAATTACTTTTAGAAATTGTTTAATTTTTAGGTAGAAGAAATTATCTACAATAAAATTTAGAGAATAAATTATATATTATACCACATTTCAAAATAATTATATATTCTCACGCATCACATTTGTCTGTGGCTAGTCTATATATATATATATATATATAATAGGTGAAGTTGAGAGAAACTCAAATTAAAATTCTAAATTAGAGTTCTAACTCTGCGCCATGTATCCTAAATGATTTATTTTTAAAGAGTTTTATTTCTTAATTTTAGAATCAAATGTGGGACTACATCATAAATATTCATTTAAGTGAGTTATTAAGTACAAAAATCAAAGAGTTTAGAATAAATGAATTGTAAAAAAAAAAAAAAAAAAAGTGCTTTACAATAATTATAAAAAAAAATGGACAATTTACATTTTATACCTAATAATATTCTTACAAATTTTTTAAAAAAGTTAACAAAATATAAAAATGACTATCAATAATATTTAAATTATATATATATAGGAATTATATTATGCATTTTATTGTATATTTTTAAATGTGTCTATGCATATGCATGGGGTTACAAGCTAGTGAAGTATAATAGCTAAGGCATAATGTAAAAAAGCTTCTTTTCTTATAAATTGAGCTTCCACCATAAATATCTAATGTACAAAGGTGTGACACATCCTATTATATGAACCAAAACAAAAGTCACAACTTCATCCCTAATAATAATTTATACGAGTAATCAGTGTTCATAATCCTGAACAGAGTTGCATAGCTGATGTCAGGTTTGATGTGAAAATGGACAGCTTAATTTCTTTGTCAGAATATCCGGATAGCCTCTTGACTAACCTCAGAAGAAATGTTTGCCTATTTAAGATGGTCTCGTCAGGGTGTCCAAGTCTCCAAGAGTCTTATACTTGCGAAAGATTAATCTCTGTTTTGCAGCTAGTTTGCACAGATACTGCAATATTTGTGTCTATGAGGCACTGACATAATCCTGAACATGTTGCCTAGGCATCCGGGGGAAAAGCTATAGAGAAACAACTCATTATTTTTTAGGAGGAAAGGAAAAAAAGAAGAGAAAAATAAAAAATGACACTTATAATCAAAAGAACAAGAAAAGAAAAAGCTTAGCTAGATAAAATGACCGAAGTTATGGTGTGCTTCCAAAGCTTCAAGGATGCTACCAACCTGCCACCTGCCAAAAATTTAGGAGGTGACAAGTCCGATCTAGCTCAAAGAAGGAATGGATTAAGGATTTTAAGTTAGCGAGAATTGGAGTATAAAAAAAAAAAAAAAAAAAAACTCTAAATAAGCATCTATATAGTATTAAAAAATTATAAATACTCAAAATTGCTGTTTCTAAATATATTAAGATGCAATTATTTACCAAAACAAAAAAAAAAAAAAACAAAATAATATTTTTTTATTTTTTTTGTTTTAATACTAAGCTGGCTATGATTTTTTTTTTTTGGGTAGTGGAAGTTAGAGTATTCAAAGTGGTGGTGCTAAAAATTTTAGTTTTTAGCACCTCAAAAAACTATTTTATCTATTTTACCACATTACTTTACAATACACCAAATATCAAATATTGTTCTATTTTTTAATCACTTCACTTAAAATAATATAAACAACTCATTAAAATAATAAAGGAAGAGAGAGAATTTGAGTATTTTAATTGAAGGAAGAGATGTAATCTTAATAAAATATTTTATTTTATTTTTAATAATTTGCTACAGTCAATTGGTATTTATACCAATTTACTGTAGTTGCAAAAAAATTAGCTTTAACTTCTCTAATAACAAATGATTTTTTGGTTCTTTGGTGGTAAAAAATATATATATATATATATATTTATATTTTTTTTTTGTTGCTAAAATACAATCATCATTGTAAATGTTTTTATTATTTTTATTAAGTTTTTGGGTTGGATAGTTGTCATTTGGGTGAGACTAGCTAGGCTTATTGAGAAGAAGGGGGCCTAAAGTTTTGAAAGGGGGGCCCAACTAGAAAAATAAAATATATAATAACTTAAAAAAAAAAAAAAAATTGAACCCAAGGGGGCCAAGCCCCCTTGGGCCCCCACCTAGGTCCGTCCCTGGCTAAAAGGGCACCTTCTCCCCTTGTAAAGATGTGAAGGATGAGACCATTAGTTCAAGACCCATCACACACACACACACACACACACACACACACACAAAAACCTAATAGCTTATGTAAATCTAGTCCCAAATTTGAAGACCTCATTTAGCTATAACAAGACCCACACACACACACACACACACACACACACACACACACACACACACACACACAAAAACCCTAATAGCTTATGTAAATCCACCACCCTAGTCCCTAGTTAATTTGAAGACCTCATTTAGCTATAACAATGGCAAACTCGCTGCATCATATATTCTCACTGCATATGGGTTTGCACAAATCTATTTATCAAATACTATAAATGCATGTGCCAACTATATCAAGTTAGATCTCATGATTTACCCTAAGAAGCATGGGTAAAATACGATATGGGATACGGTGATATAGAAATTCTTGAAAAATTATGATACGATATGACGTGATTACATGTATTAATTAATAATTTTTTTAAAAAAATTATTAAGTATAAATCAATTTAAATGCAATAATGGAAAATAAAGTGAATACATGGCCATTATATGATGTTTAGAATACAAACTAATGTCCAAAAGTGTAAATAAAAAATAATTAGATAAGTGTTAACATTAAAATTAATATATAAAGAATATAAATAAAAATCCTTACAAGTTTGAGCTTTCTTGATTGGGAGGTTGGGTTGTATCTGAGTTGTATCATGGCCATATCCTAGACGTATCGTCCCCTTTTTTTTTCAAAAAAAAGGGTTGGGACACGCATGGAATACATATGTTGTTGAGGAAAAATGGAGTATCCATTCTTCCAAGGATTTAACATGGTTTTAACGTGTAATAACTTCCTAGGTTGTATTTCAAAATTGGAATAAACTACTATCAGTGCCTGTACGACATATTTTTCAGTTATTTGAAAATGAGTTTTATTCATTATTTAAGTGGTTGTTTCAAATTAGAACTAGTAAAAACTTATCGTTTATGATTTGTTGTGATAATATTGTGAACGAAGCGCTTCTTGCTTTTTCCAAGGCCATTTAGAACTATCAACAAGGGAAGGGGCCATGGCCCCTCTAAAATGATCAAAAATCCTTTTATACTATGTGTTTTTAATGAATATTTCAAATATTTACCTTATTAAAATTGAGTTGGTTACCCAAATATTTTAGTCCAATGGTATTCTTAAAAAAGAAAGGAATATATATATATATATATATATATATACACCTTATAATTTAAGTGGTTTAACAAATTAAACATTCTAGTTTTATAGTAACAAATTAATGAAATTACTCTATAGTTTCAAAAGTAGCAAAATAAACCTCTATTTCTAAAGATAACAAATTAGACTTCATCCCATAGTGTTTGAGTTATAATATAGGTTAGGGTTTATTAATTTGCTAGCTTTTGAAACCTTAGGTTGAATTTATTATATTTTGAAATTATTGGGTTTAATTTTTTACTTTTTAAAACCTCACATTTTAATTTGTTAATCTTGAAACTATATAATTTGATTTGTTACATTCTTAAAATGAAATTTATCAAAAATGATTTAGTCAATTGGTTCAATATTTATAGAGAAATGTAATTTTTTTAATTTTCCTTCTTAATTTAATTTTTTTACTATAAAACTTACGCTTCTACTTCTATTAAAGTTTTACATCATTCATGCTTTGGTACTTCATTTGGTTTCATTAAAATTTTGTTAACCACCTTGATAGACAATTAATATATTATAATGAAAATGAATAATTTCATAATTTCACTACCGAGATGGTAAAAAAGGAATTTTATTTTATGAAAAATTTTCATTGAGCAAAATATTGATAGGAGATAATTTTTTTTTAATTAAATATTTGTGTACATGTATTTCTATGATCATATTATACAACTTTTATATAGTCATTGGATTTTTTTTTTTTTTTTGAAACTATATAGTCATTGGAATTTAAAAGAGAATAAGTTCTCATAAAAAATTATTTAGCCAATATATACGTAAATGTCAATAATTTTATGCACAATATATTTATAAATTATAACTTCCTCTAATATTAAAACATTAAGGTTTTTATAAGTACGTATGTGTTTGCAAATGTGTGTGTTGATTTGTCTTGTCTAATATTAGTATCATAATTCGGCTCCCTAAACAAAAATTCCTGATTTTGCCCCTAATAGAGATAATATAAATTCCCAAGATTCCAACCTTTTGTTGCTAACTAGTTGGAGAGGTATGGAAAGAAAGGGGAGCGAGTTGCCCGTCTATATGGTCCGCAGAGCTTCAAAAAGTGCATCCATACTGCACCGACCATCCACCTTATACAAATGAAAATTTCTAAATGAAAAATTTACGTATACTTTTATAACTTTACTCCCTTGAGGCAGGGATGGAGCCAAAACTTGGAGTTATGGGGGGCAACTCTGCTTCTGGTTGTGTGCAGGGGCTTCGGCCTTTGAGTCTACTGTTTTACTACTAAGGATTTTTGTTTAAAATTTTTTAAATGGCCAAGTTGTTTGTTTTGGGTAAAATAGATTGATTGGGCTTAATTTTTTTAGTTTTATTATTGGTGATTTTTGTTGTTGGGATAATTTTTTTGGGCTTGTATATTTTATTTTAGATTTAATCTATTAATTTTTTATGTCCTTTAAAAGGTGAAAAATGCTAAAACTACAAAAATTTTACAAATTGCTAATGTGGTGAGTGGTTATTGATAAGTAAAAAGTGATGCAAGTATATGAACCAATAAGAATTTGCTATTTCAATAGTTTGTATAAACGTTGTAAAAACATTTGTGGCTATAACATTACTCTCAAAAGAATTGATGGCATTATTAAGGAGGGCAAAGTGTAATTTCGTTGAACAAATTGCTAAAATTAGTACTTGTTAATATAGTAATATTAAAAAAAAAAGGGGGGGGGGGGGGGTGTGGTGGTGGCAATTGCCCCCCTATTCCAATAACAGCTCCGTCAATGCTTGAGGGGAAAAAAATGAATTCAACACTTGGGGTTGACAATATATTGCGTATCCTTATATAAGTTTCCTCCTTGATATGACTTATATCCGCTAACATAATCATGTAGTCAAAACATTACCATTAATCCAAATACTCTCTCACGTATAAAAACCATACAACCAAGAAAGGGGGATGCTTCTCAAAATCATATCATTTACTATAAAATAAACGTTGGACTAGACATCTCTACTCCAATTATGTCTCTATGTATCTAAATCTTGCCGAGGTGCAAACATCTCTTCGTGCAAAAGCTACAGCATGGGAGGCTAGCTTGCAGGTATGAGTGACTTACCTGTGGACTAGACCACATTGGCAGTGATGATCCTGTCACAATGCATGAAAAGATAAAAGTTTTACATATGCAAAGTAAAGATCTGTCTTGGACTAAAAGTGCCACCCAATACAAATTACTAATTTTGCTTCTACACTGCCTGCAGAGGTATTACATAAACAGACAGGCCATCGACAATTCTGCCCACAGTAAATCAGCTCATTTCAAGTAGAATTAGTGTGTGGATATACAGGTAGTTCCTCATCTTTACAGCTTCAAGATCTCCTATTCAAGAGAAAATCCTGTTAAAATTTCTCTCTTTCATAAATGAACCAAAGCTATTAGTCTATTACAGTGACTAGATATAAGAGTGTTGTTTATTACACACTAGTGTGTGCATCATGTCGGTTGTATGTACAGATGGGTGCAACTAGATATGTGAGACAAACATTGATGTAGATATAATACATGCTACCAATTGTTAATGTTAGAACATATGTGAATTATGTTAGGAATATATGTCAATATAGAATTGGCTAATCCTTTGACAAAACGTATTTTACTTGTAATTGGATAGATCTAGGATGTATTTAATACTTCAAGGAACAAGGTTTCGAGTTCAAGTGGTTAGGTTCTAAGTACTTAGGAACTTACGTATTAGAACTCTAATTTGTATTGTTGACAAACCATGATCAAAACGGGTTTTTAGTCTTGTTTAGACTTGCTCAAAGTATAGGTCTTTTGTGTTGGAATCGAGCTGTTGCAGAATTTATTGTGCAATTCGATCTAACTCGATCGATCGGGAATTATACTCGATTGATCGAAAGTCGGGCAGAATGTTTTTCTGCAGAATTTTCCAACTCAATCCTAAACCCATATGATGTGTAAGGTTTTATGTTTTGCCCTAGGTATAAAAGGGAAACCCTAGCCACGTTTTTGAGGTTGCTCTATTTGCTGGGTGTGTAAATCTCTTGTGAGATCTAGAGGTAGTTGCCTTCACACATGCTTATGATTATCAAGAAGGAGATTTCATTGAGAACTCGATGATCATTCAGTTGCTGCACTAAAGAGCTTAAAGAAACACAAGCGGGTGTGCTTGTATTTGCTGGAGAATCCAAGAAAGAAGGAGTCCGTGGTCTCAGAGCTTGCACGTGGTCGTGTCAAAAAGTTTCTACTAGTGGGTAGCAATAGGATGTTAGTGGTCTAAGTCACTATTGTAAAACTTCGATTCTTTCATAGTGGATTCAGGTTTACCTTGAGGATAGCTAGGTTAAATCCTTCCCAAGTTTTTATTGGTGTGGTTTCTTGGGTCATCATATCTTTGTGTTATTTATATTCTGCACTTTACATTGATATGATTATATGATTGTATGTTAACCTAAACCTGAAATTTGGACTAAGTAATCACTTGGTTAATCCGATTGTATTTTTAAGGGGTCTAAAAACATACACAAGTGTTAAAGTTATGCAAATTTGTCTAAGAATCAAATGAAGAAGTGGTGAGTTTTAAAGCTCGACAGCTAGTATCTATTAAGGTTTAAAAGATTGTTTAAGCCCAATGCTCAACAGCTGCTTGATAGATAGGGTATCTATCGAGGTTTATGAAAATCAGTTTTTCAAATCTGATTTCACTTCAATTCGTGAATAGATATTTGGGCTTTCTTTGCATCCGACATCTTTCTCAAGTTGGTAAGTAAGCCGCATACTGGGATCTGAGCATCGAATTGGTTAGTCACGTATGGGAGCCGTGCATTGAAAGGAGAGATTGTCACTACAGAATAAGTCCAATTGGGTATTGGGGTAAGGGTTCAACTGTAGGTTGGTATAAGGTACTGGGATTCCTTTACTTGTAATTGCTTATTGTGATAATAGTGGATTCTCAGGAGTAGTGACCTTATCATCACCCGATTGGGTTTTTGTCGTGTAGGTTTTCCCCATTCGTAAACAAATCACCGTGTCAATTTATTTTCTGCTGCATTTTAACTTAGTTGGTGATTTGTTTGTGCTACCACGTTTATTGCATGCTAATTGAATTAATTAATTAACTTAACTAATTAATTGGTTAATTTATCACAAGGGGTCAAATATATACGTTGTAAAGTGGTTTATGTATTTAATTTTATTTCAAATACGAGCTGGACTCAAGTTCATCGAATTATCATACTAAGCTAGATTACATGTTCAAGTTTGATATATTTTCTTATCATTCAAGTTCAAGCTTATCATGATTTATTCATCAAATTACTCTTTCCTCATATAATAAAACCCACCACTAAAAAATGTTATTCCTTCACAAACCTATATGAATAATTAATAAATAAATTATAATTATAATTATAATTATTTTTTTATTTAATTAGATATAATCATTTTCATTAATGAACTTATTAAGAGTTAGATCCACCAACTTTATATTATTAAAAACTATACCTATGAGATTAGCTATTAATATTATTAACTTATTAAAATAATAATTTGATATCTCATAAATTTTAAGTGGTAGGTTGTTATCAGTGGCGGTGCCACGTTTAGTCCAAGGTGGTCCTAAGACCACCCTGACTTGAAAAAAAAATTATATATATTAATTTAAAATTTTTTTATTTATCTACGCTTAAAAAAAATTAGGAACACCCTTAAAATTTTTTTATGCCAAAAATTTTTTAACTAAAATCTTAAAAAAAAAAAAAAAAAAAAAAACACACACACACACACACACACACAAACAAACATAGAAAGCCCCAAAAAAAGGCCAACATCAATCCTAAACAAAACCAACCCCAACCAGATTTTTAAATCAAAATAATTATTAACTAAATATCCAACAGGTCTAACCCAAATGTATTCTCAAAAAAAAAAAAAAAAAACCAAAACCCAATACAAATACGCGTTCGCTGATTCATCAATCATCAAATGGTAAAGCTAAAGCAAAACCTAAAATTAGAAACCTTACCTAACCTAAAGAAAAAAACCTCATTAACGACAACGCCTTACGTCTCCGCCTGAAACCTCATCATCAACCACATCGGCGCTACACAGCATAGCGACAGCGCCGCCGCCTGAAACTCGAGCAACAGAGTTTGGATCGAGCATGAAAGATCAAAGATCAGTCCGATCAAATCAAAGCTTGTTACGCTGACGCTTGGCCTCGAATCCTTCCTCGCCTCCAACGCCTCGACATGTTGCCATGGTCCACGACGCCGCCCCTCAGGGCTCCCTCAAGGTATTTTACACTTTACTTCTCTCTCTTTTTATCTCTTAATCTTTGGGTTTTGCTGTAGAGTGTGGACTGTGGTCAGAGAGAGAGAGAGAGAGCTCTTAATTCTCTTGAATTGAGCTACTGAAAGTTTGAAATGAGACTCTTTCTCTCTTTAAGTCTTTATTTGATTCTCTCTCTTTAAGTCTTTGTAATTATTCAATTTATTTGCCCTTGTTTTTTTTTTTTTTTTTTTTACTTTATCCATTGGTGTGTCACTGTGTTGGTTAGTTGGTGTTGGCGAGTTTGTCTTTTAGTGTATTGTGATTTGTGAATTTATCCAATTGGCTCCTCTTGTGTGAACGTTGTTTGTTAAGTGGGGGGTAGATGGGGCCATGGGGCCATGTGATGTGGAGTGGGATATTTGAATTGGGGAAGTAAAGGCATACGGAGGCAGGGGTGTGTGTGTGCACATGGGGTGTGTGCTAGTGTGTACTAATGCACAGTGGGATGTGTGCTAGACTGCTAGTAGTTAGTAAAAAAAAATTAATGAAGCAACTAAACACCAATAATAAATAATTTAATTAACCAATACATTATAAAAGACAAACAAATTTAATTATGTTAGGGTAAACAACAATTAATAATTTTATAATTAATGAAACAACAATACAACAAATTATAGTTTATAAAAGACAAACAAATTAATGAAACAACTAAACAACAATAATTAATAATTTTATTAATATTTCAAATGAACTTATAGTTTATTTTTTATTATTTTGTTAGAATTATGGACAAATATTTGATAAAAAAACCACGTACCCAAGATTCATCTTCTGTGCAAGATTCATCTTCATCTTCTAAGTGAATTCGTGTTGGCTTTGACTTAGAAAATCTTCCTTCAGATCCTGGGCTACAAGAAAAGATATCATCTTATCATCCTAATAATCATGATGAAACAAGAAGATATTATTTACAAAAAGGCCCTTGTCAACCTATTTTCAAAAACCATGATTACCCTCTAACAGATTTTTTTGGAAAGCCTCATCAATTTAAATCCGAATGGTACGTAAATAGAAAGTGTTTGGAATATAGCATAGACATGGATGCAATATTTTGTTTATATTGCTACCTATTTGGGCAAGATGTTGGTAAGCAAGGAGGAGGTGATACTTTTGTAACGAAGGGATTCAAACTTTGGAATCAGAAAGAGAAGTTAAATTCCCATGTTGGAGGAGTTAATAGTGCTCATAACCAAGTTGTCAAGAAGAGTGAAGATCTAATGAAGGAAAAACAACACATTCAAAGTGTTTTGGTTAAGCAATCAAATCAAGATAAAATTCAATATCGGGCTCAATTAAATGCAATAGTTGATTGTATAAGATTTCTTTTATGCCGGGGATTAGCTTTTCATGGTCACGATGAATCTCAAGGTTCGAGTGATAAAGGAAATTCCCTTGAACTTCTGCAATTTTTGGGGGATCACAATGAATCTATCAATGAAGTGTTGCTAAAAGCTCCTAAAAATTGCAAGCTTACCCACCATGAAATTCAAAAGGACATTGTGAATGCAATTGCACGTGAAACATCCAAAGCCATCATCGAGGATCTTGACAATGGGTTCTTTTCAATATTAGTTGATGAGTAATTAGTAAATTAATTTTATATTATTTGTTATGATATATTTCCTAAAATTAAGGGATAATATTTAACAATTTTTTAATTTAGATAAAACTTTATCATTTAAACTTCAACAAATTTAAATTCTATTCAAACTAAAAGTCTACAATCAAAATTTTCTAAACATAAATATTTCAGAAGATTTAAATGCTATTCTGTAAGGTTGAATTTATTCAATTATTCTGTTGGCTTTATTCCGTGCCAAATTTGTTTGTAATTTAGCATTTAGAAATCTTGTATTTAGGTGGGAATCAAATAAGAGTAGTGTGTGAGAGAGTGTGAAGAAAAGCTCAAGAGTGTGCACTCAAGAAGAGCCTCGTGACAGGATCTCGTGACTGGCGAGTAGCCAAAGGTGGCACATATGTGAAGCATATAGGGGAGCTGAAGGGTCACACCAGCTGGAGCACTACAGGACAAAACTTCTGGATTGGCCAGGCAGTTAACTCGCGATTCATTCCAGTCGCGAGCTCGAGTCGCCAGAATGCCTTGTTTGATGAAAATTGACTGTTCGCATTCCTCACTCACCCTACTATAAATACCCTTATACCCACGAAATGTAGAGAGTTTCTAGAGAGAATTTTGAGAGAGAAGCCCTAAAGAAAAACAAGATTGACTCATCCATAATTTTCATTCTTTGATTCTCCAATTTCCTCTACTCTCACCTTCTCCATTATTACATCCTTGAGAGGTACATTAGCCAAATCCTTATCTCACCATACCCATATCTAGGAGGAGGTTATTTGGTGTTTGGGAAGCAGTTTAGAAGGGACCAGTTCATTTTGGTTGATGCAATGGGCTATTGCAGGATCTGGTAAGTTAGAGAAGACAAGGTTCGGCGTAACCCTGTTGAAGTAAGAAGCTTGAAGGGCTTAGGTGCATTGGGTAGATTAAGTTTTGAGGGTCTTTTGCTATTCATGTATTCCAACTTTATTCTCTAGTGGATTACTAACCGCTTAGAGGGCGGTGGATAGGTTTTTCGCCGAGGATTTCGATTTCCTCTTCAATAACACATCGCTGTGTTATCTTTGTATTTACATCTCTCTTCCCTTAATCTTTACCTTTTAATTACTACTGTGGTTGTGATTAATTTCGGTTTATATTGTTTTACCAATTCTTTTTTAACTTATTTTCATATTCCACACATACATTGTTTGATTATAAGCTTGTGTTTGTAATTTGTAAATTGGGGGTCTAAATGTTCATAGGTGTTTTACACACTATTAGAGCGGGTGCACTTGCTGTGGTTTAATTACCTAAGTACAATCCTTGACCCCATTTGAGATGGATCGATCTCAATCACTCAATGCTCCACCATATTTTGATGGAAGCAATTATGCCTTTTGGAAAGTCCGGATGAGGGCATTTCTATGTTCAATTAATGAAAGTGTTTGGGATGCAGTAGATGTAGGATGGACTAGGCTGGAGGCCGCTAAATCCACATAGGATAAGGCGGCTCTTGCGGCAGTCAATGCAAATAGCAAGACACTAAATGCTATTTTTTGTGGTGTTTCTCCAGATGAGTTTCATAGGATTTCTCACATAACAATTGCCAAGGAGGCATGGCAAATATTGGAGACCACCTATGAAGGCACGAAGAAGGTGAAGGACACTAAGTTGCAGATGCTAACCACTCGATTTGAATAGCTGAAAATGAGTGAAGACGATTCATTCGACTCATTCTATGGCAAATGGCTACTTTCACTAATTAGTGAATTAATTCTATATTATTTATTAGCATATGTTTCCTCAATTTAAGGGATAATATTTAATAACTGTTTAATTTAGGTAAAACTTTATTATTTATATTTCAATAAATTTAATTTCTATTCAAACTAAAAGTCTATATATAAAAAAATTCTAAGCTTAAATCTCAAACGATAACCCAAGTTTTCTTTTTATAAAAAAAATAATTAAAAAAATAAAAACTTACATTTTGACTTCTACTCCAACTAAAAGTCTATTATCAATATTTTAAGAACAACTAATTAGTAAATTAATTTTATATTATTTGTTATGATATATTTCCTAAAATTAAGGGATAATATTTAACAATTTTTTAATTTAGATAAAACTTTATCATTTAAACTTCAACAAATTTAAATTCTATTCAAACTAAAAGTCTACAATCAAAATTTTCTAAACATAAATATTTCAGAAAATTTAAATGCTATTCAAACTAAAAGTCTATTATAAAAAATTTTAAACTTAAATTCCAAACAACAACCCACGTTTTCTTTCTAAAAAAACAATATTTTGTCTTCTACTTCAACTAAAAGTCTATTATCAACATTTTTAGAATAACTAATTCGTAAATTAATTTATATTATTTTTTATGATATATTTCCTCAAATTAAGGGATAACATTTAACAACTGTTTAATTTAAATAAAACTAAAAGTCTATCATCAAAATTTTCTAAATTTAAATCCCTCACAACTCACGTTTTTGTTTTTTTTTTTTTCCTCAAGTTGAATTTTATTAAATTAATATTTTATTAGGATATTAGGCTACAAGACTCTTGACTAAGGAATAAAATTTAACAATAAATTAATTTAGATAAAACTTTATCATCTAAGTTTTAGAAATTTAAATTATACTCCAACTAATAGTCTATTATCAAAATTTTCATATATATATATATATATATATATATATACACAAACACACTTAGTCAGCTGATCTTCGATTTCAGAGATTAGAGCAGAAGAACTCCGTAACGACGGAGAAAGGTTTCGCCGAAGCAAGTGCCTTAGTTCTTCTTCATATTTTTGGTATTTTTCTAATTCTAATAATAGGGGTGTGCATGGGTCGGGCTGGGTTGGGTTGGGTTGGGTTGGGTTGAGGGGATTTTTTGACCCAACCCACCATGGTGGGTCAAAAAAAATTCAACCCAACCCAACCCATCACATAAACCCGACCCAACCCAACCCAACCCAAATGGGTCGGGTTGAACCCATGGGTTTGAAAATTTTTTATTAAATTGAGTAGAAAAAAAAATATATTAATATATTAAAAAAACCTAAAGATTAGTATCAATCTAACTCCTTAAAGGCAAACAACACTAATGACTAAACAACAATAGTAATTTATTAGGGTTTGTGGGAACTAATTGACTTTTATATAGGATAGGAAGAACTGGCTATTTAAAAAAAATTATTAATTATATAATATATTATATATATATTAAATTAATATTAGTAGGAGGAACTGAGAAAATGCTGCTCTACAACTGTTTTTTTTTAATTATTAAATATATAATATATATTTAAATATATATATATATATATTTATATATATAAGTGCCCTGCAATTGATTTTTTAAAAAATTATTAAATATATAATATATTTTAAATATATATTAAATATAGGTGGGTCGGGTCGGGTTTGGCGGGTTTGTAATTTTATGACCCAAACCCAACCCAACCCGCCATAAAAAAAAAATTTTGTAACCCAACCCAACCCACCAAGCCTTAAAAACCGACCCAACCCGGCGAGTCGGGTTGGGTTGGGTCGGGTTTGGCAAGTCGGTGGGTTTTCTGCACGCCCCTATCTAATATAATAAAAATAAGCAAGCACACTTGCCCCCCCCCCCCCCCCTTTTTTACGATTTTTCTTTTTCATTTTCACTTGATTCATAAACTTCTCTCAACTCAATTCGATTCCTTTTTCGATCCAACTCGGGGGAGGAGGGGCTATATGGGACATCTATTTAGGGGGCCTGCACTTTATTATAGGGAAAGGGGTGAAGGATGATATATATATATATATATATATATATAAAGCCATGGTTTTTCGATATAATCTCTCTTAATCATTAAAGTCACCCCTATAATTAAATCCTAGACAATACACCCCACATTGTTATATTTTTTTTCTTTTTTTTTTCTCAAGATGCAACTTACACTTATCTTTTAATCTAATAAATTCATCTTACTTATTGTTCTTTATTTTTGAATTTACGTACAAAATTATTATACCAAAAGAAGTTTACTATAAAAAAGCAAAACAATGGATACTCATTTAAGTTAAAGACCAAACTCTAAACAATCAAAACTTAAGACAATTTTTTGAATAAAATTATTTTTCTAAAAAAATTAGCTTTCATATGAGTCTTTATCAAGTTGTGCATCGCACAGGAATAATACTAGTACTATATTATAAAAATTGAGCTTAGAAGCCGTGGTTGTGTCAAATGGCGACTCTCGCTACTTAATAAATTAATTATATTTTTTTGTTAAGATATATTTCCTCAATTAAGGAATAATATTTAACAACTATTTAATTTAGGTGGAACTTTATCATTTATATTTCAACAAATATAAATTCTATTCAGACTAAAAGTCTATTATAAAAAACTTCTAAATTTAAATTCCACACAACAACTCATGTTTTGATTAAGGGGTAATATTTAACAATAATTAAAACAAAATATATTTCATTCAAACTAAAAGTTTATTATCAAAATTTTCTAAACTTAAATATCACATATAAAAGCTTGAAAATGTGTTAAAATACAAGAGCTGTTCAAACCCCCAAATTAAAGATTACGGCTAGGTTGATTTTACTCTTACTTAAACTAAGTGCAGAAAAGAGTAAATGCGAGCATACAAACAATAAAACTACTCTAAGCCATATTCATCAAATCACAGTAGTAAAATGAAAGCTAAAAGAATAGGGAAAAAGAGTGCAAACAACAGATAAGCCCTCCAAGCACAAGATAAGCCTAATCTACTCGATGCACCTAAGCCCTCCAAGCTCCTACTCCAACAAGACTTCTCAGAACCGTGTCTTGTCTAACTCTCTGGATCCCGCAATACGCCTGATTGCATCTACCAAAACTTGGCTTCTTCCAATGCTTCCCAACAGCACCATAGCCTCACTTGACTCTCAATATGGGTGTGGTAAGTGTTTGGGCTATCAACCTCTCAAGGATAAAGAAATGGAAAGGTAGGAGTTAAGGAAAAACCACAATAGATTGTGTAGAGAATTGTGGGTATAACAATCTCACACTCTTAAGAATAGTGGCTAGGGTTTTCTCTCTAAAGCACTCCTCAACATCTATGGATAATGTGGGTATATATAGTGTGGGTAGAGATAGTGTGTATCAGATATGACAAATTGGCAAAACAGAATGTTTCGCGGGTATCTTGCAGGAAGGCCTTACCCGCAAAACACTCACGAAAACCAGCTGTCACCATCCTGTCCTGACTCTTCGCATTCTAGTCATGTGCTAATCACATGCTTCACTTCGCAGGAAGGCTTCTCGTGAGCTACCTGTGAAATCTTCTTTGCTCTGTACTTTGCCTTGAGTCTTCACACTCTCTTTCTCTCACACACAACCCTTACAATTAAATCCCACATAAAATATAAGGTACATAAGATTGAACATAATTACAATCAAATTTGGCACGGAATTAAAGCCAACACAAAATAGTTGTAAATTACAACTTTACAATCTCCCCCTTTGGCTATTTCGTGACAAAACCCCTAAAACAGACTCTAAACTTAAACATGAGTTTGGGAACGGTGGCAAAACTCACTCACACCTAATCTAGAAGTAGTGTAGCACTTGCATGTATGTACCTGTGACCTGAAACATTCGCACACAAACAAAACTTTCATTAAGCTTATGACAAGTTCAATACACGGTATGTATATAAGCAAGTAAAATGTGATCAATGTAATAAACACTATATAGACAATTAAGCATATCTTGATCATACAAGAATAGTCATTAAAGAATGACTACAATGATCATTTAGCTAGTAGATGATCATCCAGATATGTAATGCAATAAAGACCAATCACAAGGATTAATTGCATGTTCAACACACAACCAATGCGAAATACTAGAGGTATTTGCATCAAGGATACAAGATCTAACAAGGGTACAAGAGTGTGGTACTCAAGATAATTTAAGAACATCTAAAAGTACAACAAAAAAAAAAAAAAATGCTACAAAGCAGTGATATAAACAAAGTACTGAATATTAAACTGAAATTAAACCAAAGTACTTAAAGCTTTAAAAGAAAGCAATGTAAATATCCAAGAGTTATAAAAAAAAACTATAAAGGTAAAACAAATTAAACCGCTAAACCACCAAAAATAAACCAATATCTATGATATGTGTTCTGCTTCCCCTCAAACTTTGCAGTCTCCCCCTCAAAATTTTCTCCCACTTTTTGACCGGAATGGCCAGAGAGGCTAGAACTGGTCAGACTCTGAGTCAACCCTGCACCATCGACATATCCTCAATCTGTGAAGATAGTGCAGTAATTTGCCCTTGGATGTACGCAAATTGGTCAGAGGTATGCTGCACATGAGATTCAAGCATGCCATACATCTGCTTTACCCGTGCCATGAGGTGATCAAGACAATCGGGTCCTCATGCTTATGCTTGGGAGGATGGTTGTGCAGAACTTTCTGGAGCTGAAGTGAATCTGTCAATCTCTTCTTCAGTATCTCCACCCTCTTTCTCAACATTATCCCTTGGTATTTGAGAAACGCCGATTTTGGGTCCAGTGATGTGGGCTCTGCTTCTAGTCACAGTGTTAGCATCAATGGGATAGTCTCTTGGTACTATGGTGAGACCGCTCAAAATCTTCAACTTTGTCTTGGCAATGAGACCCATGATGAGATTGGGGAAGGGCAAGATTGTCCTGGAGTTCCTTTTGGTTATGCTCTTGGTCAAAAGGTGGTATATGTGTCCACATATATTGATCTATTTTTGTGTGTAGAGATCGTATAGGAAAATGGTCCTCGATGCGGACAATGAGGTCAAGTTCGTCACTGGATATAAATTGTGGATCACAACATAAGCCAATGTCCTCATCTCTGCGTTGAAGGGAATAATGTTCATTGATTTCTTGTTTAGAGAACCACCAAGGAGCTCCTCCATTGGCTCGAGAAAGTTCAATCTGTCATCGTACTATATGGAGATTGGCTAGGAGGGTGGACGCACTTCTAAGAATTATTGGATGGAGTCCCTTGTGATAACAAATTCCTTGTGTTGCACCTAGCAATTCATGTGGTCTCCATCCACAGTGGCATTGGCGAAAAATTCTCATATGATTTCCTCTTAAACATTTCCACTTGGATTCAGCAACTTCGTCCAAGTTCTCTCCTTGAACACCTTAGGGATGGAAGTGTCCTAAAGTGTCTCCAATTGAACAACCCTCTCCATGATGATTGTTGCTCGTTTGTCGTAATCATTATATGCCATATTTGCCTCAATGGACTTGAAGTTGTCGGAGTCCGTGCATGGACGTTTGGAGGATTTCTTAGAGGCAGAGTGCTTGGTGGGAGACATCTGCACAAGTAAACACACAACAGAGAAAAGAAGTGTAGAAACACACAAACAAGAGCAAAAACTTGATTAGTGTCAAGTTAGTCCAAAACAGAAGCATAACACTTAAAACAAAATACAACAGTGTCAAATGAACATGATTTAAGTGGTAAAACATGTAAATATCATTAAAATGCAAAAAAATGACAACTGTGCATGTGTGTGCATCAAGTGTGCATGTAGTGTGCATGAGGTGTGCCTTCGAGATGTATGGCAAGGCATGGATAGGCACATTTGGGTCAAAGTGTGTAAAACACACACCCAATGATCAAAACATGTTATACAAGTTCAATCATGGATAATCCCAAAATTTGGAACTCACTAGAGTCCAAAACAACTCAAAAATGTCACTTGAGCATTTTATCAAACACATGATATGCAACACTCTACTTAGCATGTGGGCAATGCATGATCATGTGAAATTGTGCCTAAATATAGGTTAGAATTGCCACATGGGGCTAACACAGACACAAATAAGACAAATGAGACAGAGCCCAATCAAAAATTTGAACAAATTTTGACAAAAACCAACTTTCTGAACCCCTTTTTCAAAAATCCCCAAATCAATGAAATCTGGAAAATTTTCTGCATAAATTAATGATGATTTTGCAAAGTTTGAACTTGAAATTGATGGGGTTTTGAGTGAAAAATAGTTTGGTATTAAGAGAGGCACGAGGAAATCAAAACGAGGGAAATAAGGAAGTGTTTGAAAATCTATCACATAAGCCCTTTAAAACTAAAAATGCACGTTTTTCGCGGGTTACATACTCACAAAGTTACTCACCAAAAATGCATCTGAAGCACAAAGCTTTACGCAGAAAGCCTTTAGTAGCAAAAGTCTCTGTCTGAATTTTGTGTTTTCAAGTTTTTGCCTTAACCTCTTTTTGCGGGAAGAGCTAAGTCGCGAGCTTCTTGCGAAAATGCCTTTGAAGAAGTTTTTGAAGAACAACATAAAAATGCATTTTGAACAAAAACTTAAAACACAAAAATATAAAAACACTTTCAAAAACATATAAAATACTCAAAAATCTTTTTGGGTTTGATTCGCAAGCAATTGAGCATACACATCACATTTGATCATGTACAATCACACAAATGAAATAAGCATTTGTTGAACATAAGTCTTGTGTGTTGTGTAAGTATCAAATGTGGAATAGTCCTTAGTCCAGAATGAAGCTTCAATGATCAATTCAATCAAGTCATACACAACTGGTACTAAGTTAAATGGTCTATCTCAATTATAGAAATGAATATATATGGCCTCCCATAAGAGAATGATTACAAATCTTTGAAGCTTTTCATTTGGCTTCTTTTACAAATCATAACATTTGATTATTTTTGAACAATAAATCTCATTTTGAGATCAATGCCTGAAATTTTTGATATTTCAATTTTGTGAGTAAGCCTTTAGCTTTTTGAGCACCATACATTTCAATAAAAAGTCGCTTTCCCTTTTTCCTAGTCAAATACTAGTATGTGCGATGGCTTTTGCAGCTCATTATCTCTTTCATTTTGAGATTTACATTCGTTGAGCTCTTTAAGCAAAAACACAAAAAGTGTGGGAAGATATATAGGCACAAGTCTATGTATGTATCAAAACCAACAAAACTATTGACCAATCATTCATGACAAGCTTAAAGATCAATTTACAACAGTCGCACATAGATTTCAAGATTTTTCCCACAAAGATAGATGTGCATACATAATAAGCTAAGCTCGTAAATGCACTACGCCATTAGTACGAAGGTACTAGGCCAAACTCACATGTAATATACACAACACAAGCGATCAAACTTTTTGGAGATTTTTCAATTTTTACGGGTTTTTGTATTTTTCAACACACTAAAAAACAGAACATGTAAAGTAAGATCAAAAATCAAACAACAAGTACAAAACAAAACTTGAAAAAGAAACAAACTATAAACCGGAAGCAATGACACAAGAGGAATATGTATGTCATGATGCATGAACCTATGACCCTAAACATCGGAAGTATTAATGCATGGATATAGGAAGTGATCATGCATAAGTACCGTTCTTCACCCACACTTTACGAGTGTTTTGGGTGAGAACCTTAGATGGAGGGGTACAACCAACATAACTTTCAAACCTTGGAGTGAAGCTAGCAAGGCATAGTGACATGTTCTTCAACATTTCCATAACATCTCCGATGAGATGTCCCTCATTATCTCCCTTAGCTTGTGCTCCCCTTGATCTTCTCTTTGAACTTTCTTGGCCACACATAGAGTCAGCCTTCTTGAGTGTATGAAGCTTGAAAAAATTAGGCCTAGTGTACCCTTGTGCACCTAAATGATGACACAGATGCTTTACTTAAGAACCCCTTTGATTTTTGGGTAATAACTTCCCTTTTTCCTTTGATTTATACCAATGGTTCTTTTTACTACAACAGGGGTCTCAATCTCAGGCTTCACTTCTTTGAGCTTCTCTTCATTCTTGGCTGATATGAACCTTTCTTCCTTCTTGGGTTTGTTGCTAGAGATTCCTTCTCCAGTATAGTCCAAACCGGTCTTATCATGTGACGATTTTTCTGAGGATAGCACATTGTCAAGTTTCTTGGTGGAGATGCACTCAACCTAGACATTAGCTTGGATAATTTCAAGTGTAAGAAACTTGATCTTTGAGTAAGCTTCAACTAGTTCTCCCTTAAGTCCTTCTACTTCACACTTTGCTTCCTTAAGCTACACAAGTATACACCTATGTTCTTCTTCAACCTTTTCCATCTTTTTCATAGCAAGGTTCACAACTTTGGCGTATTTGCCACAATCTTCCAGCAAAGAATCATATGCTTCTTGAAAGTTGTTCTCCTCTTCATTTTGGCATATGTCTTCATCTTCTGATTCTTCAACTTCCTCATCCTCGGAAAGATTGCCAAGTTCATCAACCAAATTGCTCAAATCATCCTTTGAATCAATAGAGGCAATTGCCATAAAGGCCTTATAATTTCCTTCACTATCACATTCTCCTTCCGTATCTGAATTTGAGCTTTCAGAATTGCTAAGGGTAGTGGCAAACACTTTACGCTTCCCTCGCAAATAGTTGGGACACTCCTTCTTGAGATGTCTATGACTGTTGCATTCATAGCACACGATTCCCTAAGGCGATTGAGGATCCTTCCCATCTCTCTTCTTGAACTCCTTCCTGTCACCTTTGGGGGATGAAAACTTTCCTTTGCTGAACAACTTCCCACTGTTTTTCATCTTCAAAAATTTGCAGAAGTTTTTTGCAAGGAATGCTACCTCCTTCTCCACATCATCTTCTTTAGAGGAGTCATCCATTCTCTCGTTGATGGTTTTGAGAGCAAGAGATTTGCTCGAATAGTGGGAAGGCAATCCAAGCTCATATGTTTGGAGAGATCTAATGAGTTCTTGGATCTTGAACTCATCCAAATCTTTACTTTCTTCTCTAGCTGTGACCTTCGCACAGAAGCTCTCTGGTAAGGACCTCAAAATCTTTCTCACACTGGCATCCTTAATCTTCTCTCCGAGATTGAGCTTAGCAATTACGATTTCGTTGAGCTTGCCATAGAATGAATCAAATGACTCATTGTCAGCCATCTTCAGCTCTTCAAATCTTATGGTAAGCATATGGAGCTTTGTGTCCTTAACTTTCTTGGTACCCTCATAGGTAGTCTCAAGAATCGTCCAAGCTTCTTTGGCAATCTCCATGTGCGATATCCTGTGAAATTCATCAGTAGACACACCACAAAAAATAGCATTAATTGCTTTACTATTGGCATTTGCCAAAGCAAAAGCTGCCTTGTCCCATTTGGACTTGGGTGTCGTGGGTCTAACATACCCATTCTCGACAGAATCTCATACTGACTCATCTATAGCACACAGGAATGCCCTCATACGGACTTTACAAAATGCATAGTGCTCCCATCAAAGAATGGTAGAGCATTGAGCAATTATGATCGGTCCATCACAAAGGGGTCTAAGATCACACTTAGGTAATAAAATCACAGCAAGGGTACCCGCTCTAATTCAAATTGAAAGCTCAAAAATATGTTAAAACACAAGAACTGTTCAAACCCCCAAATTAAATATTACGACTCGGTTGATTTTACTCTTACATAAACTAAGTATGGAAAAGAGTAAATGCAAGCGTACAAATAATAAAACTACTCTAAGCCATATTCATCAAATCACACCAATAAAATGAAAGCTAAAAGAGTAGGGAAAAAGAGTGCAAACACAAGATAACACGCCGATGTGTTATCGAAGAAGAAATCGAAGTACTCAGCATAAAACCTCTTCGGCGCCCTCCAAGCGATAAATTGATCAACTAGACAATCAGTTGGGATACATGAATAGCAAGAGACCCTCCAAGCCTAATATACCTGATGCACCTAAACCCTCCAAGTTCCTACTCCAACAAGGCTTCTCAGAACCGTGTCTTGTCTAACTCTCCGGATCCCGCAATACGCCCGATTGCATCCGCCAAAACTTAGCTTCTTCCAATGCTTCCCAGTAGCACCAAAATCTCATTTGACACTTAGTATGGGTGTGGTAAGTGTTTGGGCTATTAACCTCTCAAGGATATAGAAATGGAGAGGTAGGAGTTGAGAAAAAACCACAATGGATTGTGTAGAGAATTGTGAGTATAACAATCTCACACTCTCACACTTTCAAGGATAGTGGCTAGGGTTTTTTTCTCTAAAGCACTCCTCAACATTTGTGGGTAATATGGGTATATATAGTGTGGGTAGAGATAGTGCGTATCAGATATGACAAATTGGCAAAACAAAATGTTTCGCAGGTATCTCGCGGGAAGGCCTTACCCTCGAGACACTCGTGAAAACCAGCTGTCACCATCCTATCCTGACTCTTCGCATTCCAGTCATGTGCTGATCACATGCTTCACTTTGTGGGAAGGCTTCTCGCGAGCTACCCGCGAATTCTTCTTTGCTCTATACTTTGCCTTGAGTCTTCACACTCTCTCTCTTACATACAACCCTTACAATTAAATCCCACATAAAATACAGTGTACATAAGATTGAACATAATTACAATCAAATTTGGCACGAAATTAAAGCAAACTCAAAATAGTTGTAAATTACAACTTTACAACATAACCCTTTTTTTTTTTTTTTTTTTTTTTTTTTTTTCAAGTTGCATGACTTAACAATAATTTAAAATAAATTTAAATTATATTCAAACTAAAGTTGTGGGGCACAAGAATTTAAATAAGGCACCTGCGTCACGTGTCATATCCATGGTCGAGAAGTCCATTGCCGAGCCGAGGAAGCCACACACTCGGACAGTGAGGCCACATTAGTGGCACATTACCAGAGGAGATCATACTATTGAGAAAAAGTTTCGGGGAGGGGTTAGCCCTGACATGACTGAAGGAGTGGTTGCTGCCCCCACATTTAATGCATCCCACCAAACCTCCTTACTTCATTTATGTGAAAAAAGACCCCTGAATAGTGCTTCCTTAGTTGCCGCAACTCACAAGAGGCTTGGGAAGGTATCTGATGAGTCAAGTACTCAAGTGGTGGACTGAACGATCAACAAATGGAGGACCAAGATCATTTAAAAGGAGCTATATAATGTAAGAGACCCTCCAAGGAGAGGGGGTAGAAAATCTATGAAGAAAACACCATAGCATTAAGAACTGCAACTATAATCAAATCTAAGAAAAATATATTCAAGAACTACTCTCCTCGGACATTGTCGAGGAAGAATTTCTATGTACCACATTTGTTTATTAATTGTTCTTTTTTCTTCTTGCTCTCTTATCCTCTTTAGCCCATTGAGGCCATTGTCCATTTAGTTGAAGCCTAGTTTTTTATCCCACTCTCTACAAATTTATTGTATTGGACTCTTTGAGCCTTAATTAGTCCATTCATCTTTTGGATATAAAGACCAAAGCCCACCCCTACAAAAGACTATTATAAAAATTTCTAAACTTAAATCTCACATAACAACCCACGTTTTTTCTTACTAAAAAGAAAACAACCCATGTTTTGACTAAGGGATAATATTTAACAATAATTTAAATTCTATTCAAACTAAAATTTTATTATCAAAAAATTCAAAACTTAAATCCCACACAACCCACATTTTTTTTCCTCAAGTTGCATGATTTAACAATAATTTAAAACAAATTTAAATTCTATTCAAAATAAAAGTATATTATAAAAAATTTCTAAATTTAAATCCTATACTTTAGTTTTAGTTTTTTTCCTCAAGTTACATCTTATTAAACTAATATTTTATTAGGATATTAAGCTACAAAGCTCTTGAATAAATGATAATATTTAATAATAATTTAATTTAGATAAAACTTTATCATCTAAGTTTTAAAAAAATTTAATTCTACTCCAACTAAAATTTATTATAAAATTTTTTAGAACTTATATATATTCAACCAAAGCTTTTCGATACAATCCCTCTTAACCAGTAAGTCATTCCTATAATTAAATCTCACACAATACACCCCACATTATTGTGTTTTTTTTTTTTTTTTTTTTTCTCAAAACACAACTTGCGCTTATGTTTTAATCTAATAAATTCATATTACTTATTGTTCTTTTGATTTCAGTTTTGGTTATTGTATTTAATTGTGAGTGTGTTGATTTTTTCAATTAGACTGTCACTAGAGAAAAAATCGGTATTGGGAAACTATTTTTTTTTATTATTGTTTGTATTGACTTGGGCATAGATTAAACATAACCCATAGGAATGATCAAACTCATTTCATATTTCATATTAAAAAATTACCACAAAGTCCGAAGAGAAATTTAAAATAAAAAAATAAAAAAAAACACCGCTAAAGTCTAAACTCTAAACGATCAGAATTTAATGTAATTTTTATTATTACTATTTACTTATTTGATAATTTATTATTACTATTTATTTAATAATTTAATTTGAACCCCCCCCCCCCCCCAGCTTTTCAAAATTCTCATTTACAGTGTTAATATATTATTACAAAGAATCATAAAATTACATGCAAATATACTTTACTGGCCACCCCCTAGGTCTTTTAGGCGAAAAAATATTACTGGTTTCTTTTGAAATTCATCTGGGCCTCACTCAAATTGTAAAATTAGTTCCAAAAAAAACCCACAAAAAAAAATTGATTCAGGAAACCCAAAAAAAAAAAAAGCATTTAGGCTTTTAGCCCATTGCCCATAACCCCTCCAAATGGATACAAAAAACAAAACAACTTTCACAAATCCCAAATTAGAAATATTATGTAAACCAAAATTCTTTATCAGAGAAAAAAATTAATAAGTCAGGAGTGCTCTTATAAGTTACAAGCGAATAGCAACTAAATCGCATTTAACTTTATTTTAAATTGGTTTTAATAAAAATATTTGTCTAATTTACAATGTATTGGAGAGAAATTATTGGAGTTCAAACTCCAAACTATAGATATAACACACCACAAAAAATACCATTATCATTAAACTACAGTTCTTTTTAATTTTTCAAGTTAATTCAGAATTCTAACCACTCTTTTTCAAGAGACATCTTCTTAACATTTAATTTCTTGCATTCACTGATCAATAACTTATTAACAAACTAGTCTCAGCGCATGCTCAGATGTTCTTTCTTTCTTTTTTCTTTTTTTTTGAAAAGGGTAATAATTTAGAAATATATATTTGTTTCAAACAAATAAAAATAATAAACTTTAGAGATAAGCAATAAATATAATTTTTTTAACGTGAAGGGGAAAAAAATCCTAAATTTTAGGAGTTATCTTTTTAAATTCAAAATAAAATATATTGTTTGATATTTATGACCCAATTTTTAAATGAAGTTACCCTTCATTAATAAAATTATTTTTGAACCACATAAAAATCTAGTTGAAGAAGAAGAATTCTCTTATATATATTATAGATAAATAGCCAAAAGAGAAAAATTCAGATTAGTAAAAAACCCAAGTCAGATTAGTAAAATCCCTTACGCCGTCGGGCCACAACCTTGCAACTCCCCCACCACTCGCTAATCCCAGCCTGAGATGCTGTGTGCAGTGGTATTCTGCTGACTCTGAGACAAGCCATTTTAATATTGCAGCAGAAATACTAGTGTATCTCAATATAAGGTTTGATTCCTTTGCCTAAATATTTTATGGTTTACAGCTTGCTTCCATATTGTACAATTCTATTATATATTTTATTTTGTTCTTAACTTTGATAGTTGTGCTCTCTGTTTTATGGTTTACAATTGAGAAAATGTTTTGTAGTTGGTTTAAATATGTGGTTTGCAACGCACTTTTAATACTCCATTATTTTATTTTATATTTAATACATTGATGTCACTATACTATTATCTGTTTGTGATTCAAATGATTAAATGAAGTTATTTGTTAAACTTATATGCTTGTTTATAATATATTTTTATTTAATATTAGAAATATGTGTAATTATTTATTGAAGTATAGATAAGACTCGATACTCGATACCCATAGGAAAGAAAATAATATATCCAAGAGTCTTCTAGCATCTCTTAATGTTTCAATAATCATATTCCCACTCCCCCATTATAATATCAAACTACCAACAACCCCCAAAAAAAAAAAAAAAAAAAAAGGCGCTTATTGAAGTATTGAAGTAATAACTACAAAATTACTTTAATTTATAAATAATTTTAATACTATGAAGAATATATGATAAAATTTTGATGAGTTAAAGTTTATTTCTTGTATTTGGTTTGGCCCCCCTAGAAAAAATTTCTAACTCCGTCACTGATTAATCTTAATACTCTCATGTATAAAAGCCATACAGCCAAGAAAGAGGGGTGCTTCTAAAATCATATTATATACTATATAATAAAAGTTGAGATTAGAAGTCATGATTGTGCGAAGTGACTTCACCAAATTACCATAATACTTTTTATAAAAACAATTTTTAGATAGAGACAACAACTTATATTTTTTTTATCAATTCCTTTAGATAAAATAACAAGTGTTTTAACAAAATATATAACATGCATTTTAGATAAAATAATAATAAATGTTTAAAAAAACAAAAAAGCATGCAACCTGCATCTAAGTTTCAGTTGATAGAGTCAATAAGTCTTTTAACAAAACATGTAACATGTATCTAAGTTTCAGTTGATAGAAACAACAAATTATTTGTTCTTTTCAATTTCTTTAGATAAAGTAACAACAAGTGTTTTAACAAAACATGCAACATGCATCTAAGTTTCAGAAATTTAAATTATACTCCAATTAAAAATCTATTATCAAAATTTCAAAGCTTATATATATTCACCAATGGTCTTTCCATAGAATCTCTCTTGCACCCCACATTTTTGGTGTGTTTTATTTATTTATTTTTTTTTGAGTTGCAACTTACGCATATGTATTTGTATTGGAAGGATATATATGTTGTATAGATTCATAGGAGGAATTGATATATTTATATGATACTCTTTCTCTCTCTCTTTCTTTCTAACAATTTTTTTCCTAAGAAACAACTACTCTCATTAATTATTAAATTAATTTTTTATTAATTGTTAGGATATATTTCCTCAAATCAAGGGATAAAATTAACAATAGTTTAATTTATGTAAAAATATATCATTTAAATTTTAACAAATTTAAATTCTATTCAAACTAAAAGTATATTATAATATATTTTTTTAACTTAATTCCTTCCCTAGAAAATTGAAAGCTCAAATTAGTGTGAAACACTAGAACTTGTTTAGACCCCAAAAAAAAATGCAGCTAGATTGCTTTTACCCTAACTTATCAAAGTGCAGAATAAGAGTAACTAAGCGCAATATGTCAATAACACTACTCTAAGCCATATCCATCCACAATGAACAATAAAATGAAAACTGAAAGAGTAGGGAAGAGAGATGCAAACACAATATAACACCAAGATGTGTTATCGAAGAGAGAATCAAAGAACTCGACGAAAAACCTCTTTGCGACCCTCTAAGTCGAAATTGATCCACTAGAGAATATAGTTGAAGTACATGAATAACAAAAGGCCTCCAAGCCTAGTATACCCCATGTACTTGAGCCCTCCAAGCACCTGCTACCAACGGACTTCTTAGAGTCTTGTCTTTTCTAGCTTTACAGATCCTGCAGTTCAGCCTAATTGCACCCACCACTAAATGACTCCTTCCAATACTTCCCAACAACACCAAAACCTCACTTAACACTCAAATTGGGTGTGGTAAGTATTTGGGCTAAGAGCCTCTCAAGGATGTAGAGATGGAGAGGTAGGAATAGAGGAAAGCTAAGAGGAAATGTGTAAAGAATTGTAAGTATAAAAATCTCTCACTCTCAAGTGTATTTGCCAGGGTTTTCTCTTTGAAAAGCACTCTTTACAATTCGTGGGTAATGGAGGTATATATAGTGTGGGTAAAGAATTTGGTAAACCAACTTAACTTTTTGCCAAACAAAATGTTTCGCGGGTACCTCGCGAGATAGCCTTTCTAGCAAAGTACTCTGGAAATGATAGGCTAGCATGACTCTTCAGCTTCTAGTCATATGCTTCACACGTGGCCTTTTCGCGGGTTGCTTTCTCGCAAGCTAGTCGTGAATTGCACTGATTCTTCTTTGATGCTTGATTCTTCACCAATCTCTCACACTCATCCCCTACAAATAAACCCACATAAATACAGTGAAATGATTGAAGAAATTACAATAAAATTTGGCACGGAATTAAAGCCAACAAAGGCTAGTTGGAAATCACAACTTTACAAAAATAATTATTAAAAAAAACTCTAAACTGAAATCTAGAATCATTCACAACACCCCACGCTTTTCTCCCCTTCAAGCTGCATCTAATTTTTTATTAATTATTTTTAAAAAAAATTATTTTATTAATTGTAAGGACATATTTCATCGAATCAAGGGATAAGATTTAATTATAATTTAATTTAGCTAAAACTTTATCATCTAAGTTTCAAAAATTTAAATCCTACTCCAACTAAAATCTATCATCAAAATTTCAAAACTAATATATATATATATATATATATATTTATATATATATATATATTTACCAATGGTCTTTCCATAGAATCTTTCTTGTACTCCACGTTTTTGTTTTTGTTTTTTTTGTTTTTTCAAGTTGCAACTTATGCATATGTATTTGTATATGATAGTTTTGATTAAATAAATTAATTTTACTTATTGTTATTTGTTTCTAAATTTTCATGTATGGATATTATGTCAAAGGAAGTCTACTATAAAGAAACAAAACAAGGGACACCCAATTAATTTTTTTTTTTCAAATATTTAAATTATTAAATTTATTATTTTTTCATGTGTAATATTAATATATGTGTTCTTAAAGACTAAAGCACAATATAATTAGAGACATTACTCAAGCTGTATAAGTTAGGGTGTTAACCATTTGAATAAAATCAACACTAAAACAAATTGAAAGCTCGATAGTGTAAAACATTATAACTTGTTTAGACCCCCAATTTTAAACTTATGGCTAAATTGCTTTTACTCTACTTATCTAAGTGCGGAATAAGAGTAAATGAAACGCAATAAACCAAAACAATACTCTAATGCATAATCAAATACAATAAACAGTAAATGGAAAGCACAAAGAGTAAAGAAAGAGAGATGCAAACACAAGATAACACTGAGACATGTTATCAAAGAGGAAATCGAAGTACTCGGTAAAAAACCTCTATGTAGCCCTCCAAACCAAAATAATCCACTAATGAATAAAGTTGGAGTACAAGGATATCAAAAAGACCCTTCAAGCCTAATCTACCCAATGTACTTGAACCCTCTGAGTTCCAGCTCCCAACAGTCTTCACTGAGTCACGTCTTCACTAATTATCCGGATTCTGCAATCAGCTCCAAATTGCATCTGCCAATCAATGGCTTCTTCCAATGCTTCCCACATGCACCAAACTCACCACACTCAGATTGGGTGAGGTATGTGTTTGGGCTAAGAACCTCTCAAGGGTTTATAATTGGAGAGGCTGGAGTAGAGGAAAACTGAGAGAAATTGTGTAGATGATTATGGGTTTACAATCTCTAACTCTCAAATATATTTCTAGGGTTTTCTCTCTGAAAATCTTCTTAAAATTTCATGGGTAATGTGGGCTTATATAGTGTGGGTAAAGAAGTGAGGAAAGCACACTTTAAAAACATCCAAGCAGAGAGTTTCGCGGGTCGTTCTTGAGTTGGTCCAGTCGCAAAATAACTCATGAAATTCCTCCTGGCACTTGATTATTCAGCTTCCAGCATGTGCTTCTCACGTGACCTTTCACGGGTTGTCCACTTGCGAGACAGTTGTGAACAAGTCGCGAACTTCACTGTTCTTCAAAAATCTTCACCAAACTCTCACACTCAACCGTTACATTAAATCCCACAAACATATAGGAAAATGATTGACTAAAATACAATCAAATTTGACATGGAATTAAAGCCAACAAAATATAATTGAAATCATAACTTTATAATCTCCCCATTTGGCTATTCCGTGACAAAACCCTTAAACATACTCTAGACTTAAAAACATGAGTTTAGGAATAGAGGCAAAACTCACTCACACCTAAATCTAAAACCTGTGAAGAACTTATACCAAATATACCTATAACCTGATACAAGTACAAATAACTTCATTAAGTTTGAGACAAGTAGAAATCAAGGCATGTATATAGAACAAGTAAAATGTGATCAAGTAAAAACCAATTGAAATATAAATATATATCATAACTTGATCAAACATGAACAGTCATTAAGAAATGACTACAATAAATATTTATCATGTAAATGGACATCTGGACAAGCAAGCAATTAAGTGCAATGCAAAAACTAATTGCAATTCCACCAAGGCATAGGATGCAATAAAGAAAACTAAAGCAAGAGACAACATATAACTAAATGCATCATAAAGGTTATAAAACCAAGGTACAGAAGTACTAAAGAAAACTAAGTTTTTTAAACTAAAGTACTGAAAGCTTAAATAAAGCAAAGTAAACAACTACAAAAGACGGTTAGAAGCAATTAGAACTTCTATCTTGTGTGGCTATATGTTAACTTCCTTTGTATACCTAATGTGCTCCCCCTTTCCATATGCTCTCTGTTAGGACATATGTGATTCAATGTTAGGAATATATGTCAATATTTATATAATTGGCTAGTCCTTTGACAAAACGCACTTTACTTGTATTTGGGTAGATCTAGGATGTATTTAATACTTCAAAGAACAAGATTTCAAGTCTAGTATTGAAGCCATGCAAATCTGTCCAAGAAACAAGTGAAGAAGCGCTGATTTTTTAAAGCTCGATAGCTGCTCGACACCTCTTGACAACTAGGCTATCTATTGAGCTCTTTAGCTTCTTTTTATCGCAATCTCGATACCTCCCGATAGCTAGGTCGATCGATCAAGAAACTTTCTGTCCCCTCAATAGCTCCTCAATAGCTCTCGATAGCTCGCAACAGGTCTCGACAGATAGCTATCTATCGAGGTATCTATCAAGCTTTATAAAATTCAGATTTCCAGATCTGATTTTCAGCCTATGCTTATGTATTTGTGTAGGGTTTCTTTTCTCACAACCCTAGACATATAGAAGGCTTATTTTAGAGGCCGTCACATAAGAGAATACAAGGAGAACACATGCAAAAGGTGACCAATGCCTTATTCTCTTTGAAAGAAGTTATTGCATCTTTGCACCTTAGGGTTTTGTAACCAAGTGCTTCTTGATCTTCATTATTGATGAAGTGAAGAACTTTCAGTAAACATCTTCTTCAAGTTGGTGAGTTAGTCACATACTAGGAGCCGTGCATCGTTGGTTAGTCACGCACTGGGATCCGTGCAAAAAGGGTGGTGTTCATATATTGAAGAGTTTAAAGGTTCTGAAGCGTTAGAAGTTTTCTGCTGTAAGTTCATCTACAGGGATTGTAAAGTTTAGGGACAAATGTTTTGTACTAGATCTAAAACTTCTCTTTATTATAGTGGATTGCTTTTTGAAAAGGTTTCCCTCCAGGTTTTTTATTGTGAAACTAGTTTATTTCATTGACTTTCCTAGGTCATCATATCTTGTCTTATTTACTTTTTTGCTGCATGATTTTTCCTGGGTCATCATATCTTGCCTTATTTACTTTTCCGTTGCATGATTTTGACATGATATTGATGTTTGTTTGTTTTAACAAGTTTTGTTCATAATAAATCTAATTAACAACTTAGGTTTAAAACTTGTTAATTCTATCAACCGGGGTCCTAATTTCCCAACACTCTCCCCCTTACTGTATGCTAAACCTGACATATATTCACAACAAAAGGTTTCTCCCCCTTTGTGGCACGAATAGCTAAAGATCTAATTCAAGCTTGTGCTGAATTTGATCCAAGTGCATCTCAAGTCCGGTTAAGCGAAGTTGAACTTGATTGTTGTGAACATACATGATAGACGATATCCCAGATATGTGGTCATGGAAGGAGGCTAAGTCTAAGAAATGAATGACTGCGAAGGAGGCTAGGTTTGAGATGGCTAAGGCTCTGTAGAATGATGAGTTGTTGCTTCAACTTCAGGTTGTTGAGAAGGGCTAGGAGTAGTAGTGCATTTCCTAATAGGAGATGAAAGAGAAAGAGTTTTTAATTCACTCTTTGGAGGTTTAGTGACATTCTTCTTTGCCCTTTTTGCAGATGAGTGAAACTTACTGCTTTTCAATGATTGCAAGGAAATTGGACCTTGGCAAGGCAGGACTGTTCCATCCTTGGGAGGATGAATTCCCTTAGGTAGCAGAATCTTCATAATGAGACTGCAAAATGGAAGACAAGTCCTAGCAGCTAATTTGCTTACCGTCTTTCCCAAAATCTAGAAAATGTGTGCACAGATGTTAATTTGAGCTCCATTTATAAGATCACAAAATAATCATGCTCTTCCAAGGTTGATGAAGCCCGTGTTGGTCAATAGGTATAGATTTGAGTACATGATCAATGCAAGGGTCTTGATTTCAGGAGAGAACCTTGCGGTGCCAATGGATGTACCTATGGAGGAGACTTCAAGATCAGCTCCTAGAGTTTCAAGAATGAGATTAAGAGGTCCCAATCTGTCGTCATAAGGAGTTTTGTCAACATCCACTGAACTATTCATTTGGAGAATTTTGGCTAAGTAGTCTAGTGTGATGATGAAGTCTTTTCCCTAAACCCAACACTTCAACTCTGGTCCAGTGAACAAAGCTTTTGAGTAGAACTCCTTGATAAGCTCCTCAATCAGTTCTTCAAATATCCCAAATAGGTTCCCCAATCTTTGTCAGCAAAGATTCATGGGATGAATGTTGATCCCAACGTATCAAACTTCATAGTCCTTCCACCACAGTTGATGCATTCTTGAAAAGATTGTTGTAGGATTGGAAGTCCAACAATGTCTTAAACCTCCTTCAATCAAAGGTAACTGACGCCTGTCGAGTCATTTTTGACAATGGAGAAGATGTGAGATCAATTACGGGTGCTTTCCCACGTGAAAATCTTTGAGACATCTACAAGATGGCCACACAAACAAAAACCATACACCAAATGACAACAAACTTGATTAAATGCAAGTTAGTACAAAAATCAAGCATAAACACTCTAAAACCTAAGTTAAAAGAGCATAAACACAACACAAAAATCTCTAAACTTTCAAGTGTATTTCTAGAGTTTTCTCTCTGAAAGTATTCTTACAATTTCGTAGGTAATGTGATCTTATATAGTGTGGGTAAAGAGTTTCACGGGTCATTCGCGAGTTGGTCCAATCGCAAAATGACTCGCAAAATTCCTCCTAGCACTTGACCATTCAACTTCTAGCATATGCTTCTCACATGACCTTTCGCGGGTTGTCCACTCGCAAGACAGTCGCTAGTGTTAGGACATATGTGAGATTTTAGGGACATATTTGATGTAATTGGCTAATTCTTTAACAAAACGTACTTTACTTGTAATTGAGTAGATCTAGGATGGGCTTAGTACTTCAAGAAACAAGTGTTCAAGTTTAGTATTAAAGCCATACAAGTCTGACCAAGAAACAAGTGAAGAAGTGTTGTTTATTAAAACTCGACAGATGTCTCGATAGAATCCTTTCTCTCGAGGTTTAATGTTGAAGCTCAACAGAAGCTGAATCTATCAAGAATTACAAAATTAGAATTTCCAGATCTAATTTCACACATATCCATATGTATTTGTGTAGGGTTTCTTTTCTCATAACTCTAGACATATATAAGAATTATTTTAAGGGCCGTCTCAAGTGATGCAAAGTGAATATACATGCATATTGTGATCAGAGACAAAAGTTGCCCTAGTTCATCTTTCTCTCTGTAGAAACTAATGCGTCTTTGCGCCAAGGGTTTTGTGACCAAGGAGCTTCCTGATCTTCATTGTTGGATGAACTGAAGAACTTTGCAGCCAACAACTTCCTCAAGTTAGTGTGTTAGTCATGTACTGGGATCTGTGCATCATTGGTTAGTCACATACTGGAAGTTGTGCATTGAAAGGAGAGATTTCTACTACAATACTAGTCCAATTGGGTATTGGGGTAAGGGTTTAACTGTAGGTTGGTATTAGGTACTGGGATTCCTTTTACTTATAACTGCTTGTTTTGATAATAGTGGATTCTCAAGAGTGGTGACCTTAAATTCACCCGGTAGGATTTTGTCTTGGTGGTTTTCCCCATTAATAAACAAATCACTTGTATCAAATTTATTTTCCGTTGCATTTAACTTAGTTGGTGATTTGTTTGTGCTATCATGTTTATTGCATGTAATTGAATCTAATTAATTCACTTGATTAATTAATTGATTAATTTACCAAAGGGGTCAATACATTTTTGGCCTATCAGTGAGCAAGTCGCGAACTTCACTATTCTTCACAAATATTCACCAAACTCTCACACTCAACCCTTACATTAAATCTCACAAACATACAGGGAAATGATTGACTAAAATATAATCAAATTTAACACAGAATTAAAGCTAACAAAACATAGTTGAAAATCACAACTTTACACATATGATTTAAATATCAAAATAAGACTTAAAAATGAAATTTCTTTAGGTGTACAAATACAAATGATTTTTAAATCTTAAGTTCGGAATTAATTATTTTAGAATAACTTTATTTATGCAAGTATTAGAAAAGATTCATCTGCTTGAGTTCAAATCACTTTCTTCATTAATAAATTAGGAATTAAAAAAATAATTAGAAAAGTTTTTATTAATCGTTTTAATTAAAGATATTATATATAAGGTCAAATATACAAAATTATGCATTTTATATAATAACTAGTGACCTTTGAAAGTCAAAAGCAAATTAGCTTTGCATCCTGAGATTTCTATAGGCGCCTGCTTTGCCACAACTCACAAGTCAATTATATATATGTCGCCTATGAATGGTACCTAGCTAGAGAATGTTGTTATCTCAATGTTCTTTTCTACACTGCATCCTTTACTTCTCCTTGGCCTATATAAACACGAACTAATGCTAGCCACGCTATAGTTTTTACAATCTTTATTACTACAGTTGACACGAACAATTGTGATTGGATAGTATCACTAATTTTCACATGAAACCATTATTTACATTAATTTTATTAACACCAATCACAAAATGTCAACTCAGCAATTGTGAAAATCTTTGTCTCTCTCCCATTACTACTATATAAATAGACACCAAAAGCCCTTGAGGGAACTAAAGTAATTTGCAATAAGCAACAGCAATAGCCATGAAGCTTTCATTTCTTACAAGGTTTCTGGTAATCCTCTCTTTTCACCATTTTGTTTTTCCCTTCTTTTGCAACTCCAGCCAGACTGACAACCTTTTCGAGTTGCTTAAATCTCGAAAATCCCAAAATCCTCCAAATACCGAACTCTGGGTTGAATTAGACAATAATGATAACAGTTTTTCTACAGTTTATATTGGACCCCAAGATGGGTTCAAGAAAGCTGACAAGATCAATGCCTTGCCAGGACAACCAAAAGGAGTAGATTTCGATCAGTATGCTGGCTATATTACTGTAGACCCGAAAGCTGGGAGAGCACTGTTCTATTACTTTGTGGAGTCACCTCATAATTCTGCAACCAAACCTCTCGTCTTGTGGTTAAATGGAGGTAATTATAGTACAACAAATTTTAATTTCATTTGTATGAACTAGTATAGGCATAATGAATGCAGAAAATACACACTAACTAGATTTATCTTATCTCATAGCCAGGATGTGACAATTAAATGATAATATACTATAGGTCCATTTCAGTCTATTTGGTCCAATTCGGTTTACTTAGTCCAATTCAGTCTACCTTTGTCAGTTCGGTCCTATTCGATCCATTCAGTCCACTTCAGTCTATTCGGCCCATTTGGTATACTTCGGTCTATTTCAGTCCACAAGGTCTACTTAGGTCAATTCGGTCCAGTTAGGTCTATTTCAGTTCAATTTGGTCCATTCAGTTCACTTCGGTCCATATGATACACTTCAGTCCAATTTGGTCTATTACGGTCCCCTTTGGTCTATTTAGTCCATTTCATCCACTTCAGTCCATTTGGTCTATTTTAGTCCAATTCGGTCCAATTTGGCCTATTCGGTCTATTTCAACCACTTCGGTTTATCTGATCCATTCAGTCCACTTCAATCTATTTGGTCTACTTCGGTCCAATTTGATCCATTTCAGTTCACTTCTATCCAATTCGATGTACTTAAGAATGGAAAAAAATAACAACGATTCCAATGATAATATTATTCATAATATGTACGGTTACTTATATTATATGAACATCCATTCACACAATAAAAAAGAGAAAATTAGGTAAACCTAACATGTCCACACAATCAAACAGTACACAAGTTATATACGTAGGAATTCTTGGCCTATGCCCCGCATGCCAGCTTTCAAGTTCTAGCTACTTGCTCAAATTACTTCACAAGTTATTCATACCGTTGTAAAGTGGTTTATTTGTTTAATTTTAATTATTTCAAATACAAGCCAAACTCAAGCTCATCATATTAAGTTAGATTGCATGTTCAAGTTTGATGTTTTTTTTTTTTTTGGTTAAAGAAGTTCAAGCTTATTAACGAGCTATTCATCAACTTACTCTTTCCTCAAATGATAAAAACCATCACTAAAAATTTTACTCCTTCACAAACCTATATGAGTAATTAATAAATAAATTATAATTAAAAATAAATTGTGTTTGAATTAATTAGATAAAATAATTTTTATTAATGAACTTTTATAAAAGTTAGATCCACCAACTTTATATTATTAAAAATTATACATATGAGATTTACTATTAATATTAATAATTAATTCAATATAATAATTTGAGATCTCTTAAATTATTTACAAACTTACAAAATCCGATCTAAACATAACAAGAACCAAATTTGATCTAAAAAGCATTAAAAGCATCTAAAAATAAGGAAATAAATAATCTAAACTCAAAATAATGAAAATTACATAAAAATAACAAAATTAAATAGTAGATTCTATTCGACATCATTATATACACCCAAATTGAGTTTTAAATTCTAGAGTTTATTCATGAACTTATTATTATTTTTTAGTTTGACTTATTTAATCTTTGAGCCGAAATTTGAATGTGAACTCAATTCACTTTCCAAATAACTACATAAATTAAAATTTTCTTGAATTGAGTTGAGTTCAATTTCTTTTACAATCTACAAATATTGACTTATTTTAAATTTTGGAAGTAAGCTTAACACTTCAATCAGCAACAAAATATAGTTCTTCAAAGAAATAGGATACTTCGAGATCAACACCCCTCCAGAAAACGAGATGATATTACATATACGATATATGTATTGTATACATGATAGATTTTCTCCCAAAAACAGACAAAGAAAAATTACTTTTTTTTTTTAAATCTTAAAAAAAAAAAGTTACCTTTTCTGTAGTCTAATCCGTGTAGAAGAAAGGGCCCGAGGAACATTTCATGCTACTTTCCAAATAGCATTAGCAAATAACAAGAGCAGAAATGTAAAGTAGAATAGACTTTAGATCCCAATATCAACCAAATTAGTGGTATTTATTAGGGGATACACAAAAATGAGTTCTGTAATTCTTGAGCTAAATTATGGGTTAGGCATCATTTTTCCATTAAGTTAATAGTTGAGCCACCCAGCAAGGCTCTAGAACGAAAATAACCTTAAATTTTTTAGATGAATTTTGGCATTAGCGATCCTGATCGATTCCTTGTTTTGTTTTCTAAACCCTGGAACTCATGGCTAAACTGATCCAACCATAAGCTATTGAATATCCTCCAATCCGGTTCGGAGAGATCTCTTCCATCCAAAAAAATCATTTTTTATGACTAAATGATGTTACACATATATTTAAATATATTTTTATTTTATATATATATATATATATATTGTTAAGCATATATCAATTTAAAAGCAATAATGAAAAATAAAGTGAATCATGGCCATTAAATGATGTTTAGAATACAAACCAAGATCCAAAAGAATGAATAAAAAAATAACTAGATAGGTGTTCAATATTAAAACAAATATATAAAAAATATAAATATAAATTCTCACAAGTTTGGGCTATGTCAGGAGGTTGGGTTGTAACTTTAGGCGTATCCTAGACGTATCATTACTTTTTTTTCAGAAAAAGGTTGGGACACACATGCACACAGAGGCATTATAGAGGAATCCAGTACAATATGTATCAGATACGGGAAGTTGAGTAAAAATGGAGTATCCATACTTCCTAGGATTTACCATTGTTTTTAGATGTAATAACTTCTATTTCAAAATTAGAAGAAACTACTATCAGTGTCTGTGCAACAAATTTTTCAGTTTTTTAAAAATTGGTTTTTTTATTTTTATTTAAGTGATAATTTCAAATTAGAATCAATAACAACTTACTATCTATAATTTTTTGTGAAATATTATGAACGTAGCACTTCTTGCTTTTCCAAGTTAAGGCCACCTAGAACCATTTAAAATTAGAGGAGATGATATAAATTCACAGGATTCCAACCTTTTGTTGCTAACTGGTTGGAGAGGTAAGCCTAATACAAATGAAAATTAATTTCTAAATGAAAATTTTAAGAATACTTTTATAATTTTCTTCCCTTGAGGAAAAAACAAAATGACTTCACCACTTGGGGTAGACAAAGTATTAGCTAATATTCCGCCAAAAACAGGACAATCTCACGTATAACAACCATACAGGCAAGAAAGAGGGTGTTTGCCAGATTACCTTTGAAAGTCAAAGTAAAAGATTTTTGCATCCTGAGATTTCTATGCGCCTTTTAATTCAAAGGCAAAGCTTTGTATCCTGAGAGTTCAATGCGCCAGCTGCTTGCTACAAGCCGATTATACATGCCGCTTATGAATGGTCCCTCGCTAGAGAATGTGGCTATCTCAATGTTCTTTTCGGCACTGCATCATTTACTTCACCTTGGCCTATGTTAACAGTTTAACACTGATACTAGCGACACAATAATTTCACAATCTTTGTTACAATGGTTGACAAGAACAATTGTGATTGGAGTAACACCAATCACAAAATGCCAACTCAATAGCTGTAAAACTTTTTGTATCCCTCCACTTACTGCTATATAAATGGACACCAAAAAGCCCTTGACGAAAATAAAGTAATTTGCAATAAGCAACAACAAGAGCAATGAAGCTTTCATTTCTCCCAAGGTTTCTGCTGCTCCTCTCTTTTCACCATTTGGTTTTTCCCATCTATTGCAATGCCAGCCAGACTGACAACCTTTCCGAGATGATTAAATCTCGAAAATCCCAAAATCCTCCAAATACCGAACTATGGGTTGGATTACACAACGATGATAGCAATTATTCTCCAGTGTATATATAAGATCGATGCTTTGCCTGGACAACCACAAGGAGTAGATTTCGATCAGTATGCTGGCTATATTACCGTAGACCTGAATGCTGGGAGAGAACTGTTCTATTACTTCGTGGAGTCACCTCAGAATTCTACAACCAACCCTCTCGTCTTGTGGTTAAATCAGGGACAAACCCAGGATTTCAAGCTGGGGGGGCCGGCGATAAGCGAAAAAAAAAATTCAAATACACATCCATATAGTCACTGGTGGAGCCAAGAAATTTTCTTAGGAGGAGCAAGTTAGTTATGCCTACATTATGTTAATAGGTTAAGCCTATGTTGGCTCAAAATGCAAAACACTCAAGTTAATTTGACCCAAATTGTGGCCAAAATTAAATTACTTTATTTCATAAACTAACTTTAAGTAAACTTGTGCCTACATTTTTTTTCACTGTACTAAATTTTTTGTACTTAGGTTAATAGGTTTGAACTTACCTTTTTACATTTTAGAGCTTTTCTAAGGAGTTACATCTAATGTTTCAGCATTTAGGATAAAAAATTGATTAATAGGTATGAAATTTTGAAGATTTATACAATAATTTTTGTTAAAAAAAGTGTGAACAATGAAGTGCAAATTACTATTTAAGTGCAATTAGATCAAATCAAACAATTAAACAATTATTTGTCCTCCTACTATTATCAGATATAAATAGATAATCTAATATTCTAATATAAACCACATTATTATATATTATTATTATTATTATTATTAATTGTAGTGTACTGTGTAAAGAACATTAAATCACTGAAACAAAAGTAATATATCTTATTATAAATAAAAAAATAAAGAAAGACAAAAGTATTATATGTGAAATGCTGTACAGCTGTACAACACTTCATTACTCAGTCTAGAAGCTTTCTAGTCGGTCAAAGTGAACTGCTTCACAGCAGTGTTGAGCAAACAAACGACAGAGCAGCAAGCGAGATTCACAAACATTATATTAGGTTTTGAAGGAAATGATAGATTAAATTCCTGTGAACTATGAAGGCTGGAGTAGTGGAGTAACGAAATTGGGCTGGGCAGTGCAGATTGAGCAACCAGTGGCTGCAGCAAGATGGGTCTCCAGTTTGGGTATGCGACAGCTGATGGTGGTGTGGGTACAGGGTAGCAAGATGGGTCTCTCTCATGTGGGCATGGGCAACGGCGTCATGCATGGTCAGCGGCGTCACGGCGTGGGTAGCACCGTAGCAAGATGGGTCTCTCACTTTCTTTGTCTCGCCTCTCCCTTTCTTTTCTTTTATTTTTTATTTTTTCTTTCGTGACTGGCTTTTCTGTTTGGTTTGGGAGTCTTGCTGTGCTGGGTTTTCTTTTCTTTTCTTTTTTACATTTTATTTTTTTAAGGTTTTCATGGGCTTTTGAAAACTACTGGGCTGGCCGACTGGGGGGGCCTAAGCTAAAAACCAAGGGGGGCCCAAGCTAAAAACCAGGGGGCCCAAGCCTTATTTTTGAAAATTTTACCTACTAAATTTTTTTTTTTTGGGCCCGGGGGGGGCCCGGGCCCCCTTTGGCCCCTTCCTGAGTCCGTCCCTGGGTTAAATGGAGGTAAATACAGTTCCACATGTTTCAATTTCATTTGTATGAACTAGTATAGGCACAAAGAATGTAGAAAATACACACTAGATTAATCTATTCAGTCCCATTCAGTCTATTTGATCCGATTCGGTCTATAAGGTCCAGTCTATCTGGTCCACTGCGGTCCATTTCAGTCCACCTAGGTCCCACTCTCTCCAAGAGGTCCACTTCGGTCCAAGTCAGTTAAATTGGTCCATAATGATCTAGTCGGTTCATATCAGTCCACTTTGGTCCCATTCTATCCACTTCGGTCTATTTTGGATTAATCGGGTCTTAATTTGATTTTTTTTATAAGTTGCTTTTTAGTTTTAGGCTCAAAAACTCTTTCCTTTTTCCTTAATTTTTGGATTGAAAAGTATGAAATTTTTTTCTATTTAAGCCAAACTCTTTACTTTTGGGCTTAAAACATAAACAAAACAGGCATTAAAAACATAGATGCTCACTACGATGCCCCCACCAGTGTTTCCATTATATAGTTCAAAGCAATTACGGAAGATATTAATAAAACCATACTGAGATTTACAGGCCCTGGATGCTCTTCTCTTGGATATGGAGCCTTCGAGGAACTGGGACCATTCAGAGTCAACAGTGATGGAAAAACACTATTACGAAATGATTATGCATGGAACTCTGGTAAGCAGATTCTAGTAATTTCACCTTCAAATGATAGACTAAGTTGTAGAGCTTAAGTACTGGAAATCTTATCAGAATTTTTTTCTCCTTAAGTAAAAACTAATACCTGTTTAAAATAATATTGGCAGTGGCAAATGTTATCTTTTTGGAGTCCCCAGCTGGAGTTGGGTTTTCATATTCGAACACGTCCTCGGATTACAGCAAAAGCGGCGACAAAAGAACAGCGGAGGACTCTTACACTTTTCTAGTGAACTGGCTTGAAAGATTCCCTCAATATAAAACCCGAGATTTCTTTATAACTGGAGAAAGCTACGCTGGTCATTATGTACCTCAACTTGCTCATACAATTCTCTTAAAGAAAATCAACCTCAAAGGCATTGCAGTGAGTACATTGTGAAGTCTTTCTTCAGTCTATGATATGTGCCTGTATCTCAATGTTTAGACTAAAAACTGATTAAGGATTCTCTGTTAATGTCAATGGATGCAGATTGGGAATGATTGGATAGATGATAATACTGGTATAATGGGCAGGTTTGATTATTTCTGGACACATGCTTTAAACTCGGACGAAACTAATGCAGGAATTCACCAGTACTGCAACTTCGTTACGGGTAATTCTTCAAGCAAGTGTGATGACTATCTATATCAGGGATATGCAGAGATCGGAAACCTTGATATTTACAACATATATGCTCCCCTTTGCAAATCATCTGGACCCAAGGCAGGCCCAAGCGGATCTGTAAGTCTTAATGAATTGATCAAAATAGTTTCTTATAAATAATTTCAAAATCTAATTAGAATAAAAAAGAAATAGCAATGACGATTATTATATATACAAGACGCATACAATCGGGTTTGAGTTGATGCTCTTATAAACTAAGCATGAGTTTGCTCACAATAACCTGTAATTCTGTATTCAGTTGACAAGTGCATTTAAATAACTTTACTGGCCTCGTAATTAGAATTAAGCAAGAAATTAAATGATTTTAATCTTACACTATATAGGTCCACGATTTTGATCCCTGCTCCGACAATTATGTCTCTGCCTATCTAAATCTTGCCAAAGTGCAAACAGCTCTACATGCAAAAGCTACAAAATGGGAAGCTTGCAGGTATAAGCCTGTGATACCTGTGGACTAGACAGCATTGGCAGTGATGATCTTGTCACAAACTCCCGCATATGCAAAGTTAAGATCTCTCTGCCACCCAATATAAATTACTAATTTTCTTCTAAACTGCCTGCAGTGGTTTTGTATGGACAGACAGTCCAACGACAATTCTACCCACTATAAATGAGCTCATTTCAAGTGGAATTAGAGTATGGATATACAGGTAGCCCCTCATCTTTCCATGAGATTTTTGGTTTTTTTTTTTTTTCCGAATGATCCCTCCGATATTTCTTATTCAAGAGAAAATCCAATCAAAATTTCTCTCTTCATAAATGAACCAAAATTGTAAGTCTATTACAGTAATTAGATATAAGAGCACTGATTACTACACACTAGTCTGTACGGAGCTTGTGCATGTACGGAGCGTGTGCACTATGACAGTTGAAATTGTGTTTTCAAAACACAATTTGAGTTAAATTGTGAAATCGTGTTTCTAAGGCTGTGTGAAAAAAAAAAAATTAATATAATACAGCCTACCGATTGCTAACACCTTTAACTTTCTCTCAATGAAACCTGCAGTGGCGACATAGATGGCCTAATTCCAGTAACCTCCTCTAGGTACTCCATAAACACACTACAACTACCAGTCACCACTGCTTGGCGCCCATGGTATTTCAACAATGAGGTAAATATATAAGATAATTGATCCCATAGTTTACCCAACATTAAACAAAGTTATGAATTTCCAACATGTTGATTCTGGCAGGTTGGAGGATATGTGGTTGGGTACAAAGGAGTGACATTCGCCACAGGAAGGGGAGCTGGGCATGAAGTTCCAAGCTACCAACCAGAACGAGCACTGACCATGATTTCATCTTTCCTTACAGGGAAACTTCCCCCATCATAATAATATCTTATGGTTCCAAGCTATCAACCAGAACGAGCACTGACCATGATCTTATCTTTCCTTACGTGGAAACTCCCTCCATCAGAATAAATTGCCCTTTGGCACAGTAATTTCTAAAAATTTATATTATCCAATTACTTGTAACCTAAGCTCAAATACTTTCTACAATGTCATGGATTGGCTCCTACTGGAGAAAAAGATTTCTAAAAAACATGAATTAGATTGGATTTTTGCCTTAAAGGTGGATGTTTGATATCCAAGCTTGTATGTGAAGCAAAATTGTATTTGTAATACTCGATTGCGGTATAAAATTAATACTATTTCAATTTTCTGCCTTAGAGATATCCAAATTGATACGTAGAACTGAAATAATCTTTCTATGACACAATTTTTGCATAGCATGAATACTATTGAATTTTTGTCTTAAAGATATCCAAACCTTAAAAGTTTGGATGTCTGATATCCAAACCGAGTTGTAGAATTTAAATCATGTTTTTAGAACATGATTTCCAAATAGCATGAATAAGATTGAATTTTTGCCTTAAAGGTGGATGTTTAATATCCAAACTGATATGTGAACTAAACTAGTATTTCTCACACACGATTTTGGTATAAAATGGATACTATTAAAAATTTTGCCATGGAAATATAAGTTTGATATCCAAACGGATATACAAAACTAAAACAATGTTTCTAAGGCACAATTTCTGTATATCATGAATTCTATTGAATTTTTTTCATATGATTTCTAATATCCAAATTGATGTGTAGAACCGAAATAGTGTTTCTAAGACATGATTTCTAATTGGCATGAATTCTATTGAATTTTTGCCTTAGATATACCCACACCTTTATGGTTTGGAGGTCTGATATCCTATTTTTAGCATTGAATTCCATGATGTGTTATGTCTTCCTTTGTCTTCTCTTCTTTTGTAGAATTAATCAACAGCAAGACAACATCATGAAGTACAGATGACAGAACTTCTCTTATACAATCTAAATCCAATATATTCCCAAGATTTAAGTAAAATTTAAGCAACATCGAGAGAACTAGATCCTACCTTTTGACTTAGCTAGCCTCGAGACAACTAGATCCTACCTTTTGACTTAGCTAGCCTTTCTCATTTGTAAAATAATGAGAACCTCCCCCAGAACGTGCACTACCTCCCCGATAGTCCAGAAAGTAAACTAAGCACTTTCCTCCTCTGCTTTAATCCCTCTTTCATCAAACCTCTGCTCACATATTTTAGCATGTTGAGCAAGTCAAAACAAGCCTGAAATTGCCACACCAAAACTCGTTTACCCTCATTCTACGAGGGACCAAACTACCAAGATATGTCACCAAATTCTCAGAACCCCAATAACACATATCTACATCTTCATTACCACAAGACCTAGCTCTGGTTCCTTACATCATAATGTAACCCCCAATCGCTCCAATCTATCAAAATTAGCTGCCCACATGAGACGTACTCTCAACTTCCAACTCACTCAATACTCACGCTATAACTGCTTCAAACAGGCAATCCATGTCTGATAACAGACCTATACCACTTTCTCATCGGCAGATACTTAACAAATAATGTTTTTCCATATTCCAATCATTCCACAATACCCAATCCTTTCTTTCATAAAATCGCTTGTTATTTATTAAAGCCTCCCAGACAAAGACAAGCCATCTATGGAAATAAAATTGACATCCAAGATGAACCCTGCTCTAAATCTCATGGAAAAATTAAGTGGGAAATATGCCATTTGGGAACTAGAAAGGTCTAGACAGCAAAAGTAAGGCAAGTCGCAACACACACACACACACACATATATATATATATATAAATTGAAGTGTGACATTAATTGTTGCTATGCTTCATTGAGCCAAATCAGCGGCCATCTCATCATTTCCTTTCCATTTTTTCATTAAAAAAAAAAAATGTATATAAATATTAATGTGTTTAATAATGCATTATGCCTTTACTCATTTTCAAAACTAATTATAACTTATCAATTATGATATAACCATAACTTTTCACTATCATAAATTTACACCGTTTATCAATAATGCTCTCTCTCTCTCTCTCTCTCTCTCTCTCTCTCTCTCTCTCTCTCTCTCTCTCTCTCCGCGCGGGCGCGATCTCACTCTCACTCAGCTCTCTCTCTGTTTTCCCAAAAATGATAGTTGAAGGTAAAATAAAAACGGAAATCATTTTACACCCCAATACACGGTCAACTGAAAAGCATTTCCGGAAAATTTATTTTCCATGCGCAACCAAACACCTGCATTTACGGAAAAGTATTTCCAGAAGTGATTTTCACTCAAAACAAACACAGCCTTAGTTTTACCACTTTCCTCCCTTGGGGGAAAAGACAAAATAACTTCACCACTTGGGATTTTTTTTTTTTTTTTTTTTTGATAAGAAGGTTCGAATATTTTTATAAAACTTCAGAAACATTACAAGCAATATCCTGAGAACACTCATCCTCAATCAAGTTAGGAGTTTCCTCCAACCAAACAACAAAATCACCCACATATTTTGCATGTTGGGCTAGGATGTGGGCTGGCCTGTTGCCTTCCCTTTTAACATGACAGAAAGAAACAAAACGAAAATTATCTAAATGGGCCAAGATGTTGCCCGTGATTGTTTCGATAGCTGCAGGGGCCTCAGAAATCCCAGATAAGATGTTCCTAAGAGAGCTGGAGTCAGTCTCAAAGTACACCTCTCTAAATCCCGCCTCCCCTGCAAACTGGACCGCAATTTCCATAGCCTTCGCCTCTGCTGCCAGCGCATCCAGATTGGCAGGAACTCTCTTGCTCATAGCCGCCAAGACCAAACCTTGCGAGTCCCTTAGCACCATTCCTGCCCCCATAGCCCGAAGGTCTTTAAAAATGGCCGCATCGACATTCATTTTGTACCTAGGAGGTTCTGGAGGAAGCCACCTGACGAACCGCTCTGGACTAGACAACAACACCCTATCGTTTGCTGTCCTAAAGTCCACCACCATAGCAACTGAGCTCCTGGCCAGAATGTGACCTGGCTTACTCACACCCCCGTTGCGAACGGTGTTCCTGTCTTTCCAGATTTCCCAACAAAAGGAGATGGTTTTTTCCATTAAGTTCGAGGACGCCGGGCTATGTTTAACTAGATGCCATATGACATCAATGAAATCCCAACTATTATCAATAGCGAAAGGGAGAGCCATTTTGCTGTTGCACCAAGCTTCTTGAGCCTTATCACAAAACCAGAAGAGATGGGTGCTGGATTCAGCAGCCTTCCCGCAGAGGTTGCACGTCTCATCCTTTGTGATTTGCCTCTTCTTCAGGTTGGCTTTGGTGGCTAAGGCACCACGGCAAGCTCTCCAAGCAAAACTCCGAATTTTGTTAGGAAGATGCAGATTCCAAATTCGTTTCCATAGGACCTTCATCTCCGATGCATCCGAGCATTCTTCCTTGTTGGAATTCGCTATTTCCCGAACTCTGTGATAGGCGCTGCTAACTGAAAATTTTCCACTCCTTGTGCCCCCCCACACCACTCTATCCGCTTGCAACCTTTGGCTAAGAGGGATACTCAACACCAGGTAAGCTTCCACAGGGTTAAAAAGGTGCCTTATAACGCCCATGTTCCATTCTCCACGCTCTTCCACAATGAGGTCACAAACCTTTGCGTTTGTCCAGTGGGCCAGAGCAGGAGAGAGGATCCTCGGGTAAGCCAATGAAGGCAGCCAATCCTCAGTCCAGATTTGGATGCTCCTGCCGTTACCCACCTTCCACCGAATCCCCTTTTTAACCACTGATTGGGCAGACATAATGCTTCGCCACGCGAAGGACGGGTGGTTACCCATGGCAGCCTCCGTAAAATTACACTCCGGGAAGTACTTCGCTTTAAACACCCTTGAGAAAAGAGATTGGGTGTTAGACAGTAGCCTCCACCCTTGTTTCGCTAAAAGAGCCAAATTAAAACTCTTCAAGTCTCTAAATCCCATCCCGCCTTTTTCCTTAGGTTGACAAAGCCGCTCCCAACTAACCCAGGCCAGCTTCTTCTCATTCTTTCTTTGGCCCCACCAAAACTGACGAATCATGCTAGTGAGGTCATTACAAAGGTTGTCCGGGAGCTTGAAGCAGCTCATGGTATAGGCCGGGACTGCTTGGGCCACGGCTTTGATGAGAACCTCTTTGCCGGCAGCCGAGAGGAGTTTCTCTTTCCAGCCCGACAGCTTGGAAGCAACCTTGGATTTCAATTGAGCAAAAGAATTGGATTTTGATCTTCCAATGAGGGAGGGAAGGCCAAGGTAAGTTTCATGTTGCTTAATCACTTGAGCGCCAAACAAGTTTTTGATCTTCGATTGCACATCTCCTCTAGTGTTTCTACTAAAGAAGAGGGAGGTTTTTTGGTTATTTAGAAGCTGCCCCGAAGAAGCTTCATACACTTTGAGAATTCTTAGAATTTCCTCTCCCTCCGCTTCAGTTGCTTTTCCGAAAATGATGCTATCGTCCGCAAAAAAGAGATGGGATATTTTTGGTCCTCTTCTACAAACAGAAATCCCACTGAGGCTCTTTCTTTGCACAGCCTTGTGTAGCATTGCCGAGAGGCCTTCCGCACAGAGAAGGAAGAGGTAAGGAGACAATGGGTCGCCTTGGCGTAAACCCCGTGAAGGGATGATATGGCCACGAGGGATTCCATTAATTTTGATGGCATACGATACTGAGCAGATGCACCTCATGATCAGGGTTACCCATTTCTCCGCAAAGCCCATTTTCAACATGATCCGTTCCAGGCAGCCCCATTCGACCCTATCGTAGGCCTTGCTCATGTCCAGCTTCAAGGCCATCTCCCCCACCCTGCCCTTTCTTCGCTGGCTGATATGGAACATTGTCTCCGACGCCACCAACACGTTGTCTGTAATGAGCCTTTCCGCCACAAAGGCACTTTGGTTCTCACACACTAGATTAGGTAAAACCTTTTTAAGCCTATTAGCAATAGACTTGGAAGCAAGTTTATACACAACGTTACATAAACTAATAGGACGAAAATCAGTCACCCTTTGAGGTTCTTTTACTTTTGGAATTAAAGCAATGTGAGTTTCATTGAAGTTCATGGGAATAATGCCTAAGTTTAGAAAATCTAGAACAGAATTCACAACTACAGGGCGTACCTTAGGCCAGAATTTCTGGTAAAATATTGGGGGCATCCCGTCTGGGCCTGGGGCGGATGTGGGGTACATGTGTTTTAGAGCATTGTCAATTTCTGAGGCCTGGAAATCCCTAGTGAGCAAAGCGTTCATTGGCTCCGTCACCTTTCCTTCAATAGCTTGGATAAGTTCTTCACTCACCACTGGGTTGGACGTAGTAAATAAGCTCCCAAAATAGTCCACAAAAGAATTTTCAATACCCCCATCTTCACTTTGCCAGAACCCAGAATTATCCATCACTCCCAGAATAGTGTTCCTGGTATTTCTGCTAGACGCCTTAGTGTGGAAGAAAGACGTGTTTTTATCCCCGTGCTTCAGCCAATTTATTCTGGACCTTTGGCGCCACATGATTTCCTCAGAATCCAATAAATTGTTTATCTCTGTTCTAGTGCATTCTATCTCTTTCATAACAACAGATGAACCCCCCATACCTTCCAACCCCTCCAATCTGGTTTGCAACATCGCTAGTTTTTTCCCCACGTGCCCGAAGGAGTTATTGTTCCAGGCAGACAGGGATCGCCTGCATTCCTCTAGGCAGGAAGAAAGAGGAGCAATGGACCCCAGGTGCAGTCCCCTGTCCCAAGCCTCATCTACCACTCCGATACAATCTTCATCTTTTAGCCACATTTCTTCGAAGCGGAACATTTTCTTCCGACGCCCACCCTTCCTTTTATGTTGAATCTCTTTGAGAATTAGAATACAGTGATCCGAGGAAGAGTTGGGTTTATGGAGGAGTTGCATTTTCGGGAACCTGGCAGCCCAATTTGTAGATACTAGAGCCCTGTCAAGCCGCTCCTTAATCCACCCTCTGTTGCCCAAACGCCTACTCCAAGTAAAGTCTTGGCCTGTATACCCCAAGTCACGAAGGCTACTCATGTTAATTGCATCACAGAAGGCCTCCATTTGTTTCGCTGGGCGAGTACCGCCACCCTCTTTTTCACTACTACTCAACAACTCATTAAAGTCACCAATGCAGACCCACGGCAGAGAGTTCAGGGAAGATAACCGGTTGAGCAACAGCCACGAATCCTGCCTTTTACTCGTATCCGGGTTTCCGTAAAAACCCGTTATTCTCCATTGTTTCCCTATCACCCCCTGATCGACTATCGCATCAATGTGGCTGTCGGAGAAAGATTGGATGTCCACTTTCAATTCTTTTTTCCAAATCAACGCTAAACCCCCACTGCGTCCCTTGCACGGCACCACCAGCCCTTGGGACCTTTTCAACCCCTCCTTTATACCATCCATTTCAGATAAAACTAATTTTGTTTCCATAAGAAAAATAAAACTGGGATCTTCAGAAGACACTACCTTCTCAAGAGCACGAACTGTACGCCGGTTCCCAAGCCCCCTACAGTTCCAGGCCATTGTACTCATTGATGACGGCGGGGCTGCGCCGCAGCCTCCGCCGATCCCTTTTGCTCTGCCCAGTGGTGACCCTCCAGCCCCGCTTCATTCTCTTTCTTGCTTCTTTTCCAGCTCTCTGTTTCTTCCTGGAGTACACTGAGTGGTGCAGATCCTTTCCGCTTTGATCCCGATTTAGACCCATTGCCGGAATGTAGCGTCACCTCCGCTCCGTCTCTTCTCAATCTTTTCCATGTTCCAAGTTTGGCCCCATTTTGGCCTACTGGATGCTGAAACTCATCCTCACCCGCCGGAGGTTCGTTCTCCTTTCCCCTGTTCACGAGAGTTTTTGTTTCCTCTGGAAGTTTCTTTTGGCTTCTTGTATTCTGTCCTGAACCTTTGTTACGTGCTTCGTTGACTTGCCTTAGTTCGTTTAGGCTGGTATCCCATTCCTTGCTTTTTTGGATCCGGCCCCCATCAACTAGCACTTGGGCTGTATTACACTTACCATCTTGGGTCTCTATTTGGTTTTGTCCAAGCCCATTTGGGCCCGCTAGGTCAGTTGGTGGGCTTAAGTGTGTTCGTTGGGGAGAAATGGGCTTGTTCGATTCCCCGCCCACCGACATTTCCTCTGCTTGCCCACTATTTGAATAATCTGTAGCTACTCTGCTCTCCCTCCTAGCCTCCCTGTTCCCCATGTTTTCCTTTCCCGTGTCTACTTCCTGAATGGCCCGGTCAATCTCCCTCAGTTGCGTCTCGAAATCATCTTCCTTCTCTCTTTGAAACGTCACATCCATCATGACCACCTCTGACATTGGGTTCGACGTTACCGATGTAGTTGGTATTTCACCCACTCCACCCTGTCCTGCCTTTTCCGATGATCTCCACCTACTATTCGTAGCCTGGGTTTTGCTTTGCTTCTGGTTTCCGGTCTTGATTCCGTCTTTTTCATTTTTCCGGGACGGAGCTTCTGCAACTAGCGACCTTTGCAGCCTTTCCGTATCTGCGCGGAGCCATGGTCCGTACTGCCTCTCTTCAAGCTCAAGGGATTCGTTGCTATCCAACCAGAGTGAGCAATCTTTATCGTCGTGGTCCAGTTTACCACACCAGTAGCAAAAGATGGGGAGCCGCTCATATCGGAAATCCACCCACTCCTTCTCCGATTCTCCCATACGCACCACCCTTCCCCTGCATAGGGGTTTTGATATATCAATGTTCACTCTTATTCTAAGGTATTTCCCCAGCTTGAAACTTTTTGAACCTATATCCACCTTCTCTATCAACCCCAATGGCCCTGCAATCTTGTTTGCGACCTCCAGCGTCTGCATTCGCATCGGTAGGCCGTGTATCTGTATCCAGAAAGACGACCTATCAAAGCTTGTCGTTGAGATTGAGTCCCCTTTACCCAGCTTGTGGAGGACTAATAAGTATTTGTCAAAAGACCATGGGCTTGCCCATAGTACTCTGTTCATATCCCCTTCACTCTGGAACAGGAACAGAGTGGTGTTGTCGCCGGTGTCCTGTACCACAAAGTTTTCCTTTGTTTTCCATATCGGTTTCAAGGCCTTCACTACTGCCTCTAAATTAATACGCCTTTTCGACAGAAACTTGCCTGCTAGAACCCAGCCCTCATTCGTTTCCTCTTCTTCTAGGACTACCTATTCTGCTTCATTTTCTGTCAGTTTTAGTCTCTCACACTTCTTTGCAATTTCCTCCATTGGATGTGTCCAACCTAACCTTATCACACACTGGAATATTTCTACCGGAGAGGAGAAACGACTCTTGTCTGACGACAAGCCACTTTTTTCACCTCAGGAGTTTCCAAGGAAACTTAGAGAGAAAACGCTTTTCTTATAGTAAAAAATGACCACTTGGGATTAGACAATATATTGCGTATCCTTATATAACTTTCCTCCTTCATATAACTTTATCCGCGCGCTAACATTAACATGTAGATAAAACATTACCATTAATCCCAATATTCCGCTAAAAACAGGACATTCTAACGTATAACAACCATACAGGTAAAAATTCGGTGCTTCTCAAAAAAAATTTCAAAGTCAAAAAGTAAAGCTTTTTGCATCCTGAGATTTCTATGCGCCATTTTAAAGGCAAAGCTTTGCATTCTGAGATTTCTATGCGGCCTGCTGCTTGCTACAAGCCAATTATATATATATGCTGCCTATGAATGGTCCCTAGCTAGAGAATGTTCTTTTCGGCACTGCATCATTTACTTCGCCTTGGCCTATGTTAACACTAATACTAATGACACAACAATTTTCAGTCTTTGTTACAATGGTTGACAAGAACAATTGTGATTGGAGTATCACCAATCACAAAATGCCGACTCAATAACTGTGAAAATTTTTGTATCCCTCCACTTACTGCTATATAAATAGCCACCAAAAGACCTTGACGAAACTAAAGTAATTTGCAATAAGCAACAACAAGAGCCATGAAGCTTTCATTTCTCACAAGCTTTCTACTGCTCCTCTCTTTTCACCATTTTGTTTTCCCCATCTTTTGCAATGCCAGCCAGACTGACAACCCTTTCGAGTTGCTTAAATCTCGAAAATCCCAAAATCCTCCAAATACCGAACTATGGGTTGGATTACACAATGATGATAGTAATTATTCTCCAGTGTATATTGGACCCCAAGATGGGTTGAAAGAAGCCGATAAGATCAATGCTTTGCCTGGACAACCACAAGGAGTTGATTTCGATCAGTATGCTGGCTATATTACCGTAGACCCGAATGCTGGGAGAGAACTGTTCTATTACTTTGTGGAGTCACCTCAGAATTCTACAACCAACGCCTCTCGTCTTGTGGTTAAATGGAGGTGTTAGAGATATATATTAAACATATATTAACCCAATGTAATAGGCCCAAGCCCAATCCTGCTTGTACTAGTAGTCTAGAATTTAGTCGCCTATATATACTCATGTTAGGGTTCATTGTAACACAGGAGGTTATTGTACTACACTCTCATACAATAAAGATGTAACCCTTAGGGATTCCTCCGTGGATGTAGGCCGACAAGGCTGAACCAGGTAACCCTCGTGTTCTCAGTGTTCCTATTCTATGCTTCTCCTTCCGCATCCACTCTAGCATACACAATATGGTACAACACACATCGCGTTGCTAATAATAATATTTATATTTAACATGGTATCAGAGCCAAACTTCATTCTTGGCATCAAACAAACATCTCTACACAGCAAAGAAGATTCACACGTGCATACCACCATCTGAAGTCACACATATTTCTCTGCTGGATCTAGACTCTACGGCATCTTGTAGCCACCATGGCTTTGTGCTGTGTCAAAATCCAACAAACTCAAGCAAACCCGTGACATCAATCTCAGATCTGTGCAAATCCAAGTTTCGCCTGATGAAACCGGCGCGTGCAGTGTTTAGTGGAGACCGGACTTCTCTACGCGCCGCCGCAGATTTCACAAGGTCAGATCCTCCTATGGTTACATGCACCGCCATGACGGACTCGTAGCTCGCCGATCTGCCAAACCACCAAAGTCCGAGCATCAATCTCCCTCGCACGCGCCTTCCGAAGTTCTAGACATGCGCTGGTGGAATAGTCACATGCGCCGAAAAGCTGCTGCTGATGTCATCTGACGTCATCGGATGACGTCACCTATCCACGTCAGCATGCCACGCACGCCCTAGTCCACGTCATCAGCCACGTCAGCAGTGTCGCCTCGTCAGCATCACGTCACCTAGCTGACTGATTGACCTGGCCGACCTGACCCGGACCACCCGGATCTGACCCGTGAGCACTGACTGTTGACTTGACCAGGATCCATTGACTTTGACTTTTTACGTTGACCTTTGACCAAAAGTCAAAATTTTCGAAAGGGCCTATCTTGCTTAATTTTTCGCGTAGATTCCGATTTTGGGCTCTGTTTCTACATTTGAGACTCCGAAATCGATCAATTGGCACATTCTTCATTGTGGTTTCTTCAAAGGCATTCTTCACGGCATCTCCAAGTGATCTTCTCATGCTTATCCAATCTCAAGCCTTCATCGAGCTTCCGCCTTGAGTTTAAGAGGGGGTGTTAAAGATATATATTAAACATATATTAGCCTAATGTAATAGGCCCAAGCCCAATCCTGCTTGTACTAGTAGTCTAGGATTTAGTCGCCTATATATACTCATATTAGGGTTCATTGTAACACAGGAGGTTATTGTACTACACTCTCATACAATAAAGATGTAGCCCTTAGGGATTCCTCCGTGGATGTAGGCCGACAAGGCTGAACCAGGTAACCCTCGTGTTTTCAGTGTTCCTATTCTATACTTCTCCTTCCGCATCCACTCTAGCATACACAACATGGTACAACACACATCGCGTTGCTAATAATAATATTTATATTTAACAGGAGGTAAATACAGTACCACATATTTCAATTTCATTTATATGAACTACTATAGGTACAAAAAAATGTAGAAAATACACACAAAGAAAGATTAATAATATCTCATAGGCTGTGACAATTAAATGATAATATATTATATATACTAATTCCTAGTAGTAATAATAACAATAACAACAGCGACTCCAATGATAATATTATTCATAATATATAATACCGACACTCATATATTATATGAACATCCATGCACAATAGAAAAAAGAATATTAGATTATAATCCTAATATGTCCACACAATCAAACGCAAGTTATTTACGTAGGAATTCTTGGCCTATTTCCCCGCATGCCAGCTGTCAAATTCTATCTACTTGCTCAACTTACTCCCCAACCTATATGCCAAATGTAAGGTGAGTTTGGCATTTTAAGCCCAAAAAGCCTCAACATCTGGGATTGTAAAAGGGAAGTATTGTAAAAAAAATTAGAATTGTGCTACAGTACAATTCTACCTTTAGAATTGTACTGTAACACAATTCTAAACTTAAAATAATATTTAATACTCTCTCTCCTTTTTTTAACCCGAAATTTGTCTCTCCTCTCTCATTATTTCTCTTCTTTTTTCTCTCTTCCTTCTTTCTTTCTCATCTGCTCTCTTCAGACCCAAGACCTCGTGATGGAGATCGGCGGGTGGCGAGATTGGCATGGCGGAGATCAGTGGAGCTGTGGTGGCTGTGGCGTTGTGATCGGCGTGGGTGTTAATGGTTTTTTTTTTTTTTTTCTGGGTTTGCTGGTATATGTGATCGGCGTTGTGGTGGCTGTGGCGTGGCGAAGATCGGTGGCGTTGTGGTGGCTATGGCATTGTGATCGACATGGGTGTTAATGGTTTTTTGTTTTTTGTTTTTTTATGGGTTTGCTGGTATATGTGATCGGCATTGTGGTGGCTATGGCATGGCGGAGATCGGTGGGTGGCGAGATCGGTGGAGCTATGGTGGCTATGGCGTTGTGATCGGTGTGGGTGTTAATGGTTTTTTTTTTCTTTTCTTTTTTTCACCGATCTGGGTTGATATGGATGATGGAGGAGTTGTGTGGAGGAGTTGGGTTGATATGGATGATGGAGGAGGAGGCTAGAAGAAGGTGAAAAGTAAAGTAATGGAGAATTCTGGAAGGGACGCGTGTAGGGGAGAAAATTGAGAAAAAACAAAAAAAGAAAATATATATATTTTATTGTGAAGATATATTATTTTAATGAGTAGAATAGGAAAATAAAAGTTAGAATGCTGGAGGTATTGTAAAATGGTATTGTATAATTGATAAAGTGGCTTTTTAGGATGGTAAAATAAGATGAGATGAGAATTCCGACTATGGATGCTCTAACAATCTTAAAATATCAAAATTATAGATATTAATCAATCAAGTCACTTAATCTTTCTTATTCTGAAATCGCACTACTACCACATCACTCTCATATCCACGTGTACCAAATAAATACTATTGTAAAGTGGCTTATTGATCTATTTAATTTCATTTCAAATATGAGCCAAACTCAAGCTTTTCATATTAAGCTAGATTATATGTTCAAATTTGAATTTTTTTTTGGTAGAAATTCAAACTTAGTCACAAGTTATCCATCAACTTACTCTTTCCTTAGATATGATAAAAACCAATTTCCATGCTTCCTATAATTTACATTGGTTTTTTACATGTAATAACTTCCTATGTTGTATTTCAAAATTGGAAAAAACTATTATCAGTGCCTGTACAGTATATTTTTTGGTTTTTGGAAAATGAGTTTTTTATTTTTATTTAAACGGTAGGTTCAAATTAAAATCGGTAACAATTTATCATCATCTATAATTTGTTATGAAAATATTGTAAACGTAGTACTTTTCGATTTTCCAAATACCAAAGTGAGTAGAGATGATATATATAAAATTCCCAGGATTCCAACCTTTTGTTGCTAACTGCTTGGAGAGGTACGCCTAATACAATTATACTAATGAAAATTTACGTGTACTTAGTTTTACAACTTTCCTCCCTTTGGGGGAAAAAACAAAATAACTTCACCACTTGGATTAGACAATATATTGCGTATCCTTATATATATAAGTTTGCTCCATATAACTTTATCCGCTAACATTAACATGTAAATAAAACATTACCATTAATCCCAATATTCCGCGAGAAACAGGACATTCTCACGTATAACAACCATACAGGCAAAGCTAAGATCTTTCTGCCACCAAATGTAAATTACTAATTTTTCTATTGCGCTGCCTGCAGACATTTTGCATGGACAGAGAGTCCAACGACAATTCTGCCCACTATAATTGAGCTCATTTCAAGTGGAATTAGCGTACGGATATACAGGTACGTAGCTCTTCATCTTTCCATGAGCTTTTTGGTTTTTTTTTTGCGAATGATCCCTCCGATATTTCTTATTCAAGAGAAAATCCTATCAAAATTTCTCTCTTCATAAATGAACCAAAGCTGTTAGTCTATTACAGTAATTAGATATAAGAGCACTGATTACTACACACTAGTATGTATAGAGCATGTGCACCATTTCAATTGAAATTATGTTTTCAAAACACGATTTGAGTTAAATTGTGAAATCGTGTTTCTAAGGCTGTGTGCAAAAAAAAAAAAAAAATGTAAACATAATACAGGCTACCAATTGGTAACACCTTTAACTTTCCCTCAATGAAACCTGCAGTGGCGACATAGATAGCGTAGTTCCAGTAACCTCCTCTAGGTACTCCATAAACACACACTAAAACTACCAGTCACCACTGCTAGGCGCCCATGGTATTTTGACAACGAGGTAAATATTTAAGATAATTGATCCCATAGGCCATAGTTTACCCAACATTAGACAGGGTTGATGCTAGCAGGTTGGAGGATATGTGGTTGGGTACAAAGGAATGACATTCACCACAGTAAGGGGAGCTGGCCATTTGGTTTCAAGCTACCAACCAGAACTAGCACTGACCATGAGCTCATCTTTCCTTACAGTGAAACTTCCCCCATCACAATAAATTCATATGGTTCCAAGCTACAAACGAAAACGAGCACAGACCATGATCTCATTTTTCCTCATAGGGGAAGCTTTCCCCCATCAGAATAAATTGCTCTCTGACACAGTAATTTCTAAAAAATTATATAATCTAGTAACTTGTAACCTAAGCTCAAATAGTTTCTGCAATGTCATGGATTGACTCCTACTGGAGAAAAGGATTTTTAAATAACATGAATAAGATTGGATTTTTACCTTAAAGGTGGATGTTTGATATCCAAACTCATATGTGAAATGAAATTTTGTTTCTAAGACAAGATTTTTAGTATGAAATGAATACCATTTGAATTTTTGCCTTAAAGATATCCAAACTGACATATAGACTAGAGTAGTCTTTATATGACATGATTTATGTATAGCATGAATATGATTAAATATTTTCCAAAAAGATATCCACACGTTAGAGGTTTGGATGTCTAATATCCATACTAATATGTAGATATGTGATGCAGATTGGTTAATGGAAAATAAAATATTTTAATATTTTATATTGTTTTCTCTTTCCTAGAGAAATTAGAATTTATTTACTTTTACAAGTTCAATTAAAATCATTTTCCTAGTTGAATTAGGATTTTAATTTTTTTTCTTTTCATAGTTAAGTTGTTTTTCCTTTCTCAAGTAGAAGTAGGTTTATTATTTCTTTTTCTAAAAGGAGTGGAAGAAATTTCATTCCTATAAATACTTTTTATAGAGAGGTTGATTAATATTATGTGTTTATTAAGAAAAGTTTGCTAGAGATGTTCTCTCTATTATTTTGCCTACTAGCCTAGCATTCTTGTAGAACTTAGGTTTCGTGGAAAAGTTGTAATAATTGTGTATTACAGATTCTGTTTCTACACACTCACACTACATCAATTTGAAATTGTGTTTTTAAGACACAATTTCTAAATAACATAAATAAGATTGATTTTTTGCCTTTGAGGTAAATGTTTGATATCTAAATTGATATGTATACTAAAATAGCGTTTCTCACACACTATTTTGGTATAAAATGAATACTATTTAAATTTTTTCCTTGTATATATCCACACCTTTAAGGTTTGGATGTCTGATATCCAAACTAATATATAATACTGAAATGGTATTTCTAAGACACAATTTCTATATAACATTAATTCTATTTTTTTTCTTAGGATGTCTGATATCCAAATTGATATATAGAATTGAATCGAAAATAGTATTTCTAATACATGATTTCTATTTAGCATGAATTCTATTGAATTTTTTCCGTAGATATATTCAAATTAACCTTACTGGTATCCAATAGATATGTAAAACTCAAATCGTGTTTTTAAGACACAATTTCTAAATAACATGAATAAGATAAATTTTTACCTTAAAAGTAGATGTTTGATATCAAAACTAATATGTCAACTTAAACAGTGTTTATTTTTAGCATTGAATTCCATGATGTGTTATGTCTTCCTTTTTTTTCTTTTTTCTTCTTTTGGTGAAATAATCAAAAGCAAGACCACATCAACAAATACAGAGAACAAACCTTCTCTTACACAAACTAAATCCAATATATTCTCAAGATTCAGGTACAATTTAAGCAACATCAAGACAACTAGATCCTACCATTATTTTGACTCAGCCTCTCTCATTTGTAAAATAATGAGAACCTCCCCCAAAACTCTTAAGCCTAATAAGGAGATACTACTAGCACACAAAAATACAACTACCAAACATTAACCAATAAAGTTTTGACAGTCATTCTCTACACTAAAGATTTTTCACTCATGCACTACTTCCTTGATTGACCCCAGAAAGTAAACTAAGCAATTTACTCCTCTGCCGTAAGCCTGTAACCCATATTCCATCAAACCTCAGCTCACATATTTTAGCCTGTTGATCAAGTCAAAACAAGCCTAAAATTGCAACACCAAAATTCAATTACCCTCACTCTACGAGGGACCAAACTACCAAGATATATCACCAAATTCTCTAAACTCAATTGACACATTACCATCAAGACCTAGCTCTGCCTTCTCACACCATAATGTAACCCCGTAGTCACAGTTGCTCAAATCTCTCAACTTCCAACTAGCTCAATACTCATGCCATAGCTACTTTCATACAACAGACACTCCATGTCCGATGAAAGACCTGTACCACTTTCTCATAGGTAGATCCGTAGATACTTGAAAAAATAAAGTTTTCCATATTCCAATCATTCCGCAATACACAATAAGTCCTATAGTAGGCTTTATTGGTGATTTATAAATAAATAAAAAATTAAAATCACTATTGAGGAATAGTCAAAGATATTTCAGTATTTCACCAGTTGAGGCATTGACATTGTTGAGCACGTGCACACACATAATGTTTGCCACTTTCTCCCAATGTGGCAAATGTTAGCCATATTTTTGCATACAATATACACTTTACACAATACTATTCATGTAAACTAATAATTTTTCATTATATATTTGAGAATCACATCAACCCCCAAGACAGCCTGATGGATTGGAATTTGCCCAGTACTTGAAATATGTCAAATGTCAAAATTTTGATAGAGCGAGCATTAATCCTTTTTTTTCTTTTTTCCCTTGTGTCAGAGCTCAATGGATTTAATGCACATGGACATTCTATAGTTTGCATGGCAATAATGTTGGAAACAGTTAATTAATGTCATAACTCATTTTATAATTATAATCATGTTTTTCACATAAAAATTAGCTGTTATGACTGACGGGCAACCAAGTCGTCCATTATCTGCAATTGAAGCAATAATGGAACACGGATCCATTGGACCTAAATGATTTTGTATGGGACAATGCTGTCTCACTGTCTCTTCCATAAACCAATATAATTTTCACAGAATTTCCAACTGGGACTGGCTTTTACAAAGGCCACGTAGAAGTATATTTAAAGTGAGTAGAGATGATATACGTTTCTAGGATTCCAACCTTTTGTAGCTAACTGGTTGAAGAGGTATACTTATACAAATGAAAATTTGTAAATGATCAATCACTGCTGCTTTGCTACACAAAATTTTCCATATATATCCTTACATAGCTTTCCTCAAAAAAAAAAAAATAGACACGCTTGATTCCAAGTCCAACACTTGATTCCTCATGTCCGATGTGCTAAAGTTTCATGTCAATTAGATGGTCATTAATGCTGAACTTTATGATATAATCATGTCCAAATTTCACAAGATACGACAAAAGGTTCTCAAATCTTTTGAGAATCAAAATTTCCTTTAATTTTTTTTTTTTTTCCACTTAATATGAGAATTCTTGGAGGAGAGAGATTTGATGGTGGAGCGTCGTCATCCAAAAGTTGAATAGGACAACTCAAGTCACTACAAGTGACGACTGTGGTTTCACAACAATGGAACAAAAACCTCAGAGCACTTACAGTAGTAGAGCTAAATAGCTATATTGCTATTTTAGATGTGCCAAACCACAAAAAAACCCCATGCAACAGTGGAGCAATAGCTAAATTTTTTAATTGAATTGTTACAGTGCACATCTATAAATAGATGTGCACTGTAGCTTGGAGCTAAAAAAAAAAGTAATTTTTTATTCAGCCAGTACAACTTGCTTCTTTTTTTATTCATTCTCTCATTCACTCCGGTCTCATTCACTCTCTCTTCATTCACTAAAGCTTAAGTCCAAAGCTCACTCTAACTGCCGTCGGCCTAACCATTGTCAACGTTGCCGCCACCGATCATCAACATCACCGCCATCCACCATCCGTCACCGTCAACGTCACCGCCACCGATCTCAAACTCTCACCTCTATTTCAACGCCGTCCCAAGCTGCCAATCAGCTCAAACCCACCGCCGATCAACTCTCTCAACCTCAAACCCACCAGTCGTCCCAAACCGCCGATCAGCTCAAACCCACACCGCCATGCGCCTCATACCCACGCTGCCGATCGGAGTGCTTGCTCGTGGTTGTGCTTGCTCACCGACGTTGTGCTTGTTTGTGATTAGTGATTTTTTATTTTGTTTATGATTGGTGATTTTGTTTGGTATGGGTTGAGAAAAAAGATTGGAGATTTGAGTTTTTTTTTTTTTTTTTTTTTTTCCCTGCTGTGGACTGCTGGTGGTGGTGGTGGTGGTGGTTATGGGTGTGGTTGTGGTTGTGGTTGATGGTAGAGGTGGTTGTGGTTGGTGCTGTGGATTTTTTTTTTTGGAGTGGGATATATTATTTTATTGTAATGGTTATATTATTTTATTGTGATGTTAATATTATTTTATTGTGTTAAAAGCTAAAATAAATACACTGCTACAACATATGTGTAGGTAAAATAGATAAAGTAATTTTTGATGGAATTAAAAAATTAAATTTTTAACTCTACTACTGTAAATACTCTTAGAAATCGTTAATGAAGTGAGAAATGGGAGAAAGACTAAGAGAATGTGAAATTGTGGGAAGAAATTATAAAGTGGTTGATGTGATGTGATGTGAGGAGTAAATTTTGATTTAATAAAGTTGGGGTTTTAAAATATGCAGGTAAAAGTCATGGTTTGAAAACATAATTTCAACATAAATATTTTTTTAGCAAAAATTTGAAAAAAAATTCGTGATTTTGAAATACAAATTTAACAAAAAGAATTTTTTTTTGGGTAAATAAAAATAGGAGTTCGCTAGATTATGCTAGTCCTCGAGTAAGGCGTTAGAGTTAAAGTCCTTAAGCCAACTCGTGTGAATATCCACTAACGGACTTCTGCTGGTAGTGAGACTCGAACCTAAGATTAGATGAAGTATCCAAGCTTTACTAACTGAGCCAAGCTCCCGTCGACCAAAAATAACTTTAAAACAATACAATTTTTTATAACTATAAGTAAAATAATACTATCATTTTGCTAATTTGGCCGTTTCATTTGTACCATTTTTTATTTTTTTTATTTTTTGACTAGTTGTACCATATTTTATTTGCTGGCCATGAAAATCCAATTTAAAATTAAAAAAATTGAACCTCTATAAATCGTGTTTTTACATAGATCTGGACATGTGTCTTGTCAATATTTTTAAGCTGTGTCAGTTTCAAAAGGTCAAATCCAATCTAGAGAGTAAACACTATAGGAGAGTCCAATCATGTACGTGTACCACGCATGTATTTGCCATAGAAGACTCAGTTTTACACGCTCTTTACTTTTGACTTCTTTTTTTGACAGCCACACTCTTAACGTGTTGACAAAACATGAGCGGTCTTTTCTTAAATAATATGCTGCCTATCACTGGACCCTAGCACTGAATCGTCTGCACTGAATCGTTCACTTTGGACCATATAAACACTGACTTGACACAATTTTTTCGTAATCTTTATAGAACTGTTGACGTTGACCAACTGTAATCACATGAATTTACGGTCTATTTGGATAGAACTTATTTTGTTAAAATTTAAAATTAAAAATTGAAAACACTGTAGCAAAATAATTTTTAAATGTGTGAATAGTACTGTGGGACCTATTTTTAATGAAAAAGTTGATAAAAAGTGGAGTTTGTGGGTCCGTGAACAGTGCATATGTGCACTGTTCACCGTAGAAAGTCAACAATTGCGGTTACTGTTCATTAAACAGTAACCGCAATACTCCAAATGAAAACGCATGAAAAAAAAAAAAAAAAAAAAAGAAACGCAAAGTAGAAAACGTTGAATACAAACACACACTATATGAAGGTTGCGTTTCGAACTTGAAACCAAGGAATTTTAAATGAAGGGATTTTAAAGGTTTGAAATCTGTAGTAGATTTGTCAAATTAAACTTTTGACTTTTTTTGAACTTCTTAAATAAGTTATTTAGATTTTAATCCTTAAATTCAAATTTAATTGTCCAAATCATGTCATCTAAACATATCAGAATTGTTATTAACATTCATCATAACATGCCAATTTAATAGTTAACAAAAAAAATTGTGAAATATTGTATCACTCAACTTGTATTGAAAGTATTGAAATATTTATTGCAACTATTGACGTGACTTATTGTGGATCTGTGATCACATGAATCCACCATTTACATAATTTTTATAAATATCAATCACAACATACCAACTTAACAGATATGAAAAAATATATGAAAATTTGTTTACCATATAAATAGACACCAAAATTAAGCCCTAGGCCTTGATAGAACTAAGTTAATTTGCAATAAGGAACAACAAGAGCCATGAAGCTTTCATTCCTCACGAGGTTTCTTATTCTCCTCTCTTTTCACCATTTAGCTTTTATCATCCTTTGCAAAGCCAGCCAGATTGACAACCTTTACGAGTTGCTTAAATCTCAAAAATCCCAAAATCCTCCAAATACTGAACTATGGGTTGGACTAGAAGATGAAGATAGCCATTTTTCTCCAGTGTATATTGGAGCACAAGATGGGTTGATGAAAGCTGACAAGATCAATGCCTTGCCAGGACAACCAGAAGGAGTAGATTTCGATCAGTATGCTGGCTATATTATTGTTGACCCTAAAGCTGAGAGAGCATTATTTTATTACTTTGTGGAGTCACCTCAGAATTCTGCCACTAAACCTCTTGTCTTGTGGCTAAATGGAGGTAAAGATAGTAGTACCATATCTTTCATTTGTAATTTTGTATGAACTAGTATAGGCACAAAGAATTAATGTAGAAAATAACCACAAGATTAGTCTTGCTTCATAGGCTGTGCCAATCAAGTAATAATATATGCAATTCCTAGCTAGTAACAAGAACAATATACTTCTATCTTTTCAGTCAAAAAAACAAGAAGAACAACAACGACGCTGATGATAAAAGTATAAAACACAAGTATTTATCCAATGCTAATATATTCTCTACACAATCAAACACAAGTATTTACGTGGGAATTCTTGGCTTATGCAGTTATGCCCCGCATGCCAACTATCATATTTTACTCCCTTAACTTACTCTCTTTGCACTTCCTAGTATTTTTAAAGGAAAATCTAAAATCCAGATCCCTCCTCCCCAAATAAATTATCCAAAAAAAAAAACTTTCTTTGTTTCATTATGATAATAGAACATAATGGCGTGTCCCAGCTGCCATTATTAGTGTGGGAAATTGGGAGTAGCCATGCCCGCTTCCAATATATGCAGAAATAACATATCTTTAGAAGAAAATTAATGCTAAACGTCCAAACTATTTTATAAATTCTTAATGCGTCAATAAGAATTTTTCATATTAACAGTTTATAAAAAAGTTGTAAGATAGTTTGTAACTTATCATTACTTATCTCAAGAATATGTAAATTATTATATATTAATTAACAAGTCAAAACGTAATCATAACCTAATATTACTCCATAATATATATATATACATTAATGGGTAATATGTGCAATACACAAAAAAATTAATATAATATAATTTTTTTCTTTTGTCTAAATATGAAATTTGATCATTATAATAAATATTATTAGGAAATAAATATGATTGAGGTTGTATATGAAATTAAATAATTTATAATTAGACATTATTATAAGTTATAACTGTATTTATAAATAGAATTATAAATATGATGTGCCAAGATTTTAATAGCTGGTTTAAATATAAAATAAAATTTAAATTTAATTAAAAAAATTATATACATATTAGAATAATGATGTGTAAAACTGTGAGGTCTCAAAAGTTTACATGACAAACTATTATGAGGCCAAGCAAATACATGCACAATATTCTTATTCTTCAGTGGCATTACTATGACCCTATCATACATATCTTCATGTACCAAATATATACAGGTGTGAACAAGCTTAATTGAGTGTCAAAAGTTCAAAAAGTATTTCATTTATTTAATTTTACTTCAAATAAGAGTATAGTTCAAGTTTATCACTAAGTTAAATTATATGTTTAGGCTTGATTTGTTTTCTTGTCATATAAGTTCAAACTTATTTACAAGTTACTCATCAACTTACTATTTTCGCATATATAATAATTGATAGAGAAGCGGAAAATAATTCATCTCCAGCTCGTCCAAATGGATCGTCCAGAGCCTACAGTGTAGGTTCATCCAAGAGTTAACCCAGAAGAAGGAGAAACGTTCATGGACAATAGCACCACTCTATAATTTAAGTCTCCCACGGACGACATGATCGTCCATGGGGGTCGTCCATGAACAATCATCGGATATCCTTGGACGACCAAACCGTCCTACACCAGACGGACGAAAGTGCAACACTTGGAACTTTCGACTAAACCCCCAACTATCTCAACAAATCCTTCGAATAAGTTAACTTCCGTTAGTGGTTACAATTTTATAGCCGTTGAGGAAGTTAACTCCGGACTTGTTGGCTTCCACAAATCCTGGGGAGGTTATTGGACAAATAACCGTCCCAGGCTCCCTATATAAAGGACCGGTCTGAACCCGACAGCGGTAAGAATTTCTCTGAGACAATTTTCCCAAATACTTGGAACATCCTTCTCTGCAAGACTAACTTCTCCATCGGAGGGGGTTCGACCGGTCTCCTCTTTGATTGTGTTTTGTTCCTTGTAGGCCTTCAACCGTTTCGATAGCCCACCGAAGCCAGGCCATCCACCTTACTGATTCGGAGCGATATCAGTTGGCGCCGTCTGTGGGAAAGCGAAAGTTGTTTTGCGACTTTCTTTTCAGCGACAAAGGGTTAGGATGGTCAGGACCAGGTCAAGGGCTACTAGCCCTGGCCGTCAGGGAAGCAGAGGCGCTTCAAGTGATCCCCAGCATGATCGCCAATCTGCACCAGTCATGCAGACGACGTCCGTGCAGCATGTGCAATCCATGGCGGCTGCAATGGCGGAATTGACTCTCTAAAACCAGGAGTTAAGAATAGAGATCAATCAAAGAAGACAGACACGTGAGGAACACAAAGGATAGACACAAGGCCATGGTGACAGAGAGAATACTGAGATTGGAAGTCAGTTTAGAGGCACCACTTCACGGGCGGTGCCACACTTGAAAGAGGAGATGGACCAAATGAAGAAAGTCATGGAGGAGATGAAGGAGAACATGAAGAGGACGAATCCTATAGAAGATTTGGTCCACAGAACTGACTCTCCTTTTACAGCTTCCATCAATGGCCACCCTCTACCATCAAAGTTCAAACTGCCTTCCCTGGACTCGTATGATGGGACGCGTGACCCATTTGATCACATTGCAACATTCAAGATAACGATGCACCTTCAAGGGGTCCCTGATGAAATCATGTGTCGAGCCTTCCCTACTACCCTTAAAGGCCCGGCACGAGTTTGGTTCAGTAAGATACCCCCAAGTTCCATAAGTTCTTTCGAAGAGTTGAGCAAATTGTTCGTTAACAATTTCATCGGGGGATAGAGGCACAAGCGTTCTTCGTCCAGCTTGCTCACCATTGAACAAAGGGAAAACGAAAGTCTGCGGTCATTCATCACTCGCTTCAACAGGGAAGCCCTTAGTGTGGACGAGGTGGACGACAAGCTTTTATTGGCAGCCTTCCATAACAGAATCAACTCTAACTTATTTATCCACAAGCTATATGAGAATGAGCCTCAAACCATGGCCGAGCTCTTCCATTCGGCTCAAAACTTCATGAATGCAGAAGATGCGATCATAGCCAAGAAGAGGAAAAGAGCTGAAAGGATGGAAGCGCACCCAACTCGACACTCAGAACAAGCCCCTCGTCCAAAGAAGGGACGGACGGAAGCTAAGAAGGAACAAGATAACAGGAAGACAGGTCCCTTGGGAAGAAGCCAGAATTATACGCCCCTGAACGCTCCACTTGATCAGGTGCTCATGCAAATCAAAGACGATCCTTCCCTAAAATGGCCAGAAAAGATGAAGGGAGATCCCAATAAGCGCAATAAGAGTAAATATTGTCGCTTCCACAGGGACCATGGGCATGACACGGATGAATGTTATGACCTGAAGCAGCAGATTGAGAATCTTATTAGACAAGGAAAGCTGAGGCACTTCGTTGGAAGGGATCATAGAGATGAGAAGTTGAAAGAGAAAATGGAGGAATCGTCTCGACCCCCACTAGGAGAGATAAGGATTATCGTTGGAGGAAACTCGATGGGACAATCTTCCAAGTCGAAGAAGACATATCTCAAAGTGGTGCAAAACGTCCAGCTATCTGGACAATCACCACGGACGAGATCAAGGGACGAGCCGGCCATTTCCTTCACCGACGAAGATGCTGAGAGGATCCATCACCCGCATGATGATGCAATTGTCATTACTCTGTTTATTGCAGATTATATGACCAGGAGAGTGTTAATTGACAATGGAAGCTCAGCGGACATATTGTACTACCCTACCTTCCAACAGATGAGGCTTGGGCAGGATCAACTTCGTCCAGTCTGCTCACCACTGATAGGGTTCGGAGGAATGAAGGTGCAGCCCGTAGGCACCATTACATTACCAGTGGTGGTAGGGCCATACCCGCAGCAGATAACTAGGGAAGTCAATTTCCTCGTGGTGGACTGTTCGTCTTCATACAATGCCATTATTGGAAGACCAACTCTGAACAGTTGGAAGGCGATAACATCTACCTACCATCTATCAGTCAAATTCCCTACGGAGTACGGGATAGGGCAAGCACAAAGAGATTAGTTGGCAGCTAGAGAATGCTACTTAGCCATGATGGTTTTGGACGAACAGATGCAGACAATGAACATCGAGGAAAGAAAGGTTATTGCAGAGCCCACAGAGGTATTGGAAGATGTTCTTTTGCAAGAAGATGATCCCGAGAAATTCACCAGAATTGGAACAGGTATGAAGGAGAAGGCAAGAAAAGACCTCATCCAGTTCCTGAGAAAGAGTATTGACGTTTTTACATGGAGTCATGACGACATGCCAGAAATCGACCCGAGTGTGATCACTCATCGATTGAATGTGTACCCCTTTTTTAAGCCTATTCGTCAGAAGAAGAGGGTATTCGCTCCGGAGCAGGATAAGGCGATCAAGGAAGAGGTTCAGAAACTGACCACGGCATAGTTCATTAAGGAAGTCTATTACCCGGATTGGTTAGCCAATGTGGTGATGGTGAAGAAAGCTAATGGAAAGTGGAGAATGTGCGTAGACTTCACTGACTTGAACAAAGCATGTCCCAAGGATAGTTATCCTCTACCACGCATTGATCAATTGGTGGACTCTACTGCTGGCCATCAGTTGCTGAGCTTCATGGACGCCTTCTCAGGATATAATTAGATCAAGATGGATGAAGCTGATCAAGAAAAAACTTCCTTCATTATCAGCCAAGGCTTGTTTTGCTACAAAGTGATGCCCTTCGGTTTGAAGAACGCAGGGGCAACTTATCAAAGGTTAGTGAATCACATGTTTCATCCACAGATAGGACGGAATGTGGAGGTTTATGTCGACGACATGCTTGTGAAGAGCATAGACGAGGGAAGCCATCTAGACGACTTACAGGAAACCTTTGAAACACTTCGGCGATATAAGATGAAGTTGAACCCAAGTAAGTGTGCATTCGGAGTATCGTCGGGAAAGTTTCTGGGGTTCATGGTTTCGCAAAGAGGAATCGAGGCGAATCTAGACAAGATCCAAGCTATATTGGACATGGAGCCACTGAAGAGTATCAAGGAAGTCCAATCCCTCACAAGGCGAGTTGCAGCTTTGAACAGATTTGTTTCGAAAGCCACAGACAAATGTTTACCTTTCTTCAAAGTCCTCAGGAAGGCATTTGTATGGACGGACGAATGTCAAAGGGCCTTCCAAGACCTGAAGGACTATCTCACTACTACCCCATTATTAAGTCCGTCCGTGCAAGGAGAAGAACTGTACCTATACTTAGCGGTGTCCCCACACACCGTAAGTTCAGCTTTAATCAAAGAAGAAGGGAAAGTACAAAAACCTGTGTATTACACTAGCCGAGCAATCAGAGGAGCAGAGGGAAGGTATCCGCTTATAGAGAAATTGGCTTTTGCACTAATAACAGCTTCTAGGAAGTTAAGACATTACTTCCAAGTTCATGTCATCAACGTCATGACGAACCATCCGCTTAAGAAGGCAATGAACAAGCTGGAAGCCGCAGGGCGGCTGATTCAATGGGCGGTGGAACTTAGTGAATTCGACATTCGGTACCAATCGAGAAATGCAATAAAGGCTCAAGCCCTAGCAGATTTCATCGCAGAGTTCACTCCGAGTCATGAGGATCTTGAGGAAGGAGAGTACAATAACAAATGGGTCGTCCATGTAGATGGATCGTCTTCATTGTATGTTGGAGGAATAGGAGTTGTTTTGCAATCGCCAGAAGAAGACAAATTAAAGTACAAGGCCCGTTTGCAATACCAGACTACTAACAACGAAGTGGAATATGAAGCCCTTCTAAAGGGGTTGGAGTTGGCCAAGTCTGTAGAAGCAGACTTAATACTTGTTTTGGGAGACTCTCAATTGGTCATAGGCCAAGTAAATGGGACATGCGAAACCAAGGAAGACAGAATGAAGAAATATTTACGGAAGGTTGTACGCCTTGTGAAGAAATTCAAAAAAGCTGATTTTGTTCAAATCCCGAGGGAAGAGAATATGGAAGCAGATATTCTGGCAAAGGAAGCATCTGCGAATGAAGCGTTGGACGAGTTGGATGAAGTACGCTACATGCCAAGTATAGACCTTCCAGAAATGCTACAGATAGAAGGTGGCGGAAATTGGATGACCCCAATAGTGTCATACTTAAAGGACGAAAGGCTTCCAGAAGAGAAGGACAAAGCTAGGAAGCTCAGGGTCAAGTCAGCCAGGTATGTACTTTTGGACGAAGTGTTATACAAAAGAGGTTTTTCCCAACCTCTCTTAAGATATTTGGCTCCGGACGAGGCAAATTACATGTTGAGGGAGGTTCACGAAGAAGCATGCGGAAACCATTCAGGAGCCAGATCACTCGTCCATAAAGTTATCCGTAGCGGATTCTATTGGCCAACCATCCAAGCTGATGCCAAGGCATATGTCAAAGTATGTGATCAATGTCAACGCTTCAGCAACATTCCCAGACAGCCAGCAGAGTATCTCACGTCAATGATGGCCCCTTGGCCGTTCGCGCAATGGGGACTGGACATTTTGGGGCCCTTTCCGACTGGAACTCGGCAAATGAAGTTTCTAGTAGTAGGGATAGATTACTTCACAAAATGGGTGGAAGACAAACCCTTGGCAAAAATTACGCAGCAGAATGTCAAGAACTTCGTCTGGAAGAACATTGTATGCAGATTCGGGGTACCTAGAGTACTAGTGTCTGACAATGGACGACAGTTTGACAACACACCTTTCAGGGAATTTTGTGAACAGCTTGGAATGAAGAACCATTACTCCTCACCCTCCCACCCACAGGCCAATGGCCAGGCGGAAGTAGCGAACCGATCCTTATTAAAGATCATCAAGACTCGGCTCGAAGGGGCAAAGAGAGTATGGCCGGATGAATTACCAGGGGTTTTATGGGCTTATAGAACGACAGCGAGAACTCCAACAGGGGAAACACCTTTTAAACTAGCCTATGGAAGTGAGGCAGTTATACCAGCAGAAGTACACATGACGAGCCACAGGGTGAGGAAGTATCAAACTGAAGAAAACAAAGAACAGCTCCGTCTTAACTTTGACCTTATGGACGAGGTCAGGATGGATGCAGAACAGAGGACAGCTAGGTACAAAAATCTCATGGCAAGGCAATATGACGCCATGGTGAAGCCTAGGCGTTTCAACATCAGGGATCTCGTCCTGAAGAGGGTTACCTTGGCAACAAGAAACCCGGCCTACGGGAAACTTGGCCCAAATTGGGAAGGACCTTATAGGGTTATCAACTGCAAGAGGCAAGGATCCTATTATTTGGAAGTTTTGGATGGACGAAGGCTGGAACACCCTTGGAATGTTGAGCACCTCAGGAAATACCATCAATGAGTGCTGACTCTTCACCAGTGTCCTTGGACGAGATACCTGGACGAGCATAAGTGTGTTTACTACTATCGTGTGTTTTAAGTATTTTAATATCCCCTAGAAAGTACATTAGTGTTTTCACTTTTGTGCTATTCATGGACGAGTTGGTTTGTATTTTTAATTCAATAAGGCACTAGCTCACGAGCATGTGCCATGCCTGTGGACGAATGTTTACATAAGTTTGGATTTTCAAATATATATAAATATATATATATATATATATATATTGTGTTTTCAAGTATATTATTGGAATCCTTTGTATGTTCATTCAGATTGATCGACAAAAAAGAAAGATAAGCATGGACGAATGAAATCCTTGGACGCAAGGATATATCGTCCATAAGCTTTCCTCCAAAGGAAAAATGAAACAAGGTACATCCGTCCAAAGCGTGAGACGAGATGAAACCTAAGCTAAAAATGAAGCTAAGGTCCATCCGTCCAGAGCATAAGACAAGATGAAACCTAATTTAAGGGTATACCCGTCTAAAACTCAAGATGAGATGAATTCCCAGAAGTGTTCGTCCTAGACACGAACGAGCAAAGACTTCAAAACTAGCTTAACAATCCATTGCATTGGACGAGAAATCGCTGGAAAGTCTAATCATCAAGGACGACAAAATGATCGTCCATAATCTTGAAATGATGAAAAATCTAGCTAAAAGGAATTAATTTACTCTATCTTGGTGATGTAATAAAACTTCACCCCCATACTCAAGACGAGGCGAACTGAATTCCTGGGTGGACGAACCACATAGTCAAATGATATGACTTATGAAAATAAAAATTTCATACATAAAACTGGAAATGTATATATTCAAACACAATGGAAGATGAAAATAGAAATATTCATTTTTTCATGAAATTCAAAGAAGGGTGGACGACCCACGTCCAAAAACCCCTTAAGTTGTGAAAATGAAACTGTATATAAAACTCGTCCACAATCTTGGACGAGACAATTGTACTTGTATGAACTGGAATAAAAAGAAAAAGAAACAAAGCCCAAAACAACGGGCACTTCCAGATAAAAGTAAAACAAATTTTAAAGGAAATTGCAAATCATTTAGGCAAACTAGCCTTGGGGTCATCCTGGGTGACCTCGGTATTAGCGTCGTCCATGATGTTGACGTCCTCGGAACTTGTCTGCAACACGGAACTCTCTGTAGCAAGAGGAAGCTTGAAGGAGTTGAAGTCCAAATCAGGATATGCCTTTTTGGCATCAGCACGGAAGTCTTCATAGCCAGCTGCATAATGACTGTCTAGACGATTCTTATACTCGTCAGACTTCTTAAAGGCCGCAATAGCTTCTTCACGTGCCTTCTCCAAGGACGAGGTAAGCTCTGAAACTTGTCCTTCGAGATGGACGATGCGGGTATCTTTCTCTAAGTTGTCAGCTTTGAGATCTTCCACTTCGTTCTTCAGCTTCGTCTCACTTCCCAGCAGACGATTAAAATCCTCAGTCAACCTAATGACCTCCCCCTTCTTGAGCAAAATCTCATGGCTTAGCTCCTTAGCCTTATCCTTGGCCGTCTTAGCATCTGAAGCAAGCTCCTTGGCTTGACAGGTTGCTGTATAAAACTTTGACATAGCCTGCATTTGGACAAAAAAGAGTTAGACATTTCATTCAAGATAAAATGTTTATACACAAGGACGAGGAAGAAACTTACCTTGAAAAGATCATGGATGCCAGAGCGTTCAAACTCCTTCACTAACATGTTGTAACATTCGTTAACTTCACGCTCAGTGACGATCCCTTTGAACGTCCTCCGTGCATAACCCTCGTCCAGAACCAAATTAGGTGGACGATCAAAGGACTCAGAAGGGCTAGGCTTATGAGAAGCTTTGGGAGGAGGGGGAGGATCAGACTGGACAGGATGAACTGTTTGGACGGGCTCCACGTCCACCACAGGTTCGTCCAAGTTCACTGTTGGTGGTACGAACTTGGGAACCTTTGGAAAGGAAGTCTTACTTGACTTTTGCTTCTTGTGGCCACGACGACTGGGGAGGTCGTCCAGATCCACAGTACTCGAGATTGGTTTAGACTTCCTCTTCAAAGCTTGGACGGAAGCCACTTTGGCAGTAGGGGCAACAACATCCTCGTCCCCGCTAGTCACTGCTTTCTCTTTATTTTCCCTCATCGTACTTATCCCTATGACGAGGAAAATTAATTTTTTTTTTTTTTTAAAAAAAAAAGAAAGGAGAGCTGGAGTAATAAAATATAATGGACGACACTTACTTTGACGAGTCAACTCTTCGTGACTTAAGTTCTCAGCGGTAGGAACTGGACCAAGTCCCCAAGTTGCTAAACGACTAAGGGTAACTAAGTCGTGGAAAGTCCTTCCTGGAAAGGTGCGAACCACTTCTATCTGGTCCAAGAAAAACTTATCCAAGTGTGGACGAACAACAGCTGCATCACCAAGAGAGGGTTAGACGACTGACAGATATAAAAAAAAAAATTTTAAAGGACAAACGGGATAAAATGGAAAGAAAAACATACCCTCAGGACGAAGACAACCTAGAGGGCTGGTAAAAGGTGGGAAGAGGGGATTACCCACATCAGCTGGGTCCCCAGCCCAATTTCCAGAAATAATAAAAAATTCTTTTTTCCAAAGTCGGTCAGACGAACAACGGCCCTTTATTAAACTGTAATATGAACCTCTGGACGAGAACTGGTAGAAACCAGCAAATTTGTTGATCTCTGAGGGCTTATAACAGTAAAGGAACTCGTCCACTGTAATTGGACGGTCCCCTTTCAATGCCTCACGCCACAATACTTGCATTGCAACTATCATCTTCCAACCATTGGGGTTGAGCTGGTTAGGTCCAATACCCAACCTTTGGAAGAGGTCTCTGCAGAAAGAATTTAGGGGAAACCTAAGACCAGCTAAAAGGTAAGAAGCGTATACCCCTAAGCCAGAGGAAGGAGAGCAACATCATTCTCCAGCCTTGGGTAGACGAGGGTTAAGCTCTTTAGGGATTTGATATCTATCTACAAGAGTTTTTAACTTAGCACCGTCTAAAGGTGGATGCTACCTCTGGGGCACAACTATATATAACATCTTCTTCGTCCTCTTCCTCGTCTTAAGGGGGACTAGGTGGCTGCCTAGACGAACTAGCCCCAGATCCAGAAGCCGCCCTACGTCGTTGTTCCTGAAATTCCTCTAAGGGAATGCCAGGAACCCCAGACGAGTAATGCTCGTCTGAGGAATCACTACAGGACGAGCTATCTACACTACCACTCCCAGAAGAATCGTCCTGGTACTCGTCTATCTCTTTCTCTAAACTACTAGACGAAGACATGGCTGAAATGTAGAGGACTTAAAATGAGAGCCTAGAAAAGAAAGAGGAAATACCTGATGAAACTAGGACGAGAGCTAGACGAGGATCTTGGACAAGTTGGCAGAAGAGAGAATGAGGAAAAAAGTGAGGGGCATGAAAGAGAATGCACTATTTATAGGCCTCAGCAACAGGATCAACGATACGACACTCGCCACTCAGAGATTGACACATGGCAATTACCTTGGGAAACGAGATTGACATGATTGGCCAACCAACAGTTTCGCGACACGTGGCGTACGAAAAAGTGAAATTTTTTTTAAATCACAACAATGTCCTGGACGATCCTTTGAACAAAGGGGCAACTGATAGAGAAGCGGAAAATAATCCATCTCCAGCTCGTCCAAATGGATCGTCCAGAGCCTACAGTGCAGGTTCATCCAAGAGTTAACCCAGAAGAAGGAGAAACGTTCATGGACAATAGCACCACTCTATAATTTAAGTCTCCCACGGACGACATGATCGTCCATGGGGGTCGTCCATGAACAATCATCGGATATCCTTAGACGACCAAACCGTCCTACACCAGACAGACGAAAGTGCAACACTTGGAACTTTCGACTAAACCCGCAACTATCTCAACAAATCCTTCGAATAAGTTAACTTCCGTTAGCGATTACAGTTTTATAGCCGTTGGGGTAGTTAACTCCGAACTTGTTAGCTTCCACAAATCTTGGGGAGGTTATTGGACAAATAACCGTCCCAGGCTCCCTATATAAAGGACCAGTCTGAACCCGACAGCGGTAAGAATTTCTCTGAGACAATTTTCCCAAATACTTGGAACATCCTTCTCTGCGAGACTAACTTCTCCATCGGAGGGGGTTCGACCGGTCTTCTCCGGTCTCCTCTTTGATTGTGTTTTGTTCCTTGTAGGCCTTCAACCGTTTCGATAGCCCACCGAAGCCAGGCCATCCACCTTACTGATTCGGAGCGATATCAATAATAAACAACACCACTAAAAATAATTTACCACTTCACAAAAATCTATACTAATAATTATTAACTAAATTTTATTATTTAAAAAAAATTGCCACTTCACAAAAATATAAACTAATAATTATTAACTAAATTGTATTATTTGAGTTAATTAGATACAATGATTTTAGTTGAATGAACTGACAAAAATTAGAGTCGCCAATTTTATATTTTTTAAAATGATATATATGAGATTAGATATTAACATTATTAATTATTTATAATTAATAATTTGATCTCTCTCTCTCTCTCTCTATATATATATATATATAAATGGGGGTTTATGTTACGTCTAGTGTAACTTTAAGCAATGTTACACCACTCAGTATTTTTTAATTGGGCATAAATTTTGACAAATACACCTTTAGAATACATTATCTTAGTATATTCTCCATACTTGCAAAATTTCAAGGTGATCAAAGATTAATAGTCATGTCATCAATCAATTGTTTAAATTCAAATTTTTGTAGGTTAAAATAATACATAAAAGATGAGTTTATAGATCAAATGGTAAATAACATCTAATCGACATATAATTTGGCATGAGTGTTAATAATATATATAGAACATGTAATTCAATAGTAGAATTTTCAAAATATATATGAATTTATAATAAGTTAGTAGGTAGTATAACATTACTTAGAATTACACCACGAATAACTTGACGCCAACTTTATATATATCCCATCCGTGTACAAGGCATGGCCTGAGGAATCTTCATAGTTCACTTCATAGTACTACTTCCCACCTAACATTAGCAACAACTAGAAAATGTAAAGTAGAAGATATTTTCTACTTGATCTCCATCCATGTTGTCATCATGTTGTCCACATGACACGTATCATCAACCTAAATTACCTAATGAATGCTATGTATTATCAACTGTGTTTTTTCCTTTCAGTGCATACAATGTCTTGCCTCACCCAAATTTTGACATTTCTTGAAGGGCATTGATAATTATAAAAATCTAAGAGGAAACTATCCTTTGCATAATCTATAATAACAAATTGATTGAAGGAAAAGAAAACCCTTGTATTTAAAAGTTGAAATGTATTATTTATTATTCCTACACTCATATTAAGCCACATCAGCATAGCATTTCAGTTCATTCAGTCTCATTGGATCTACTACAGTCCATTCGGTCCATTTTGGTCTATTCGGTTCACTTCGGTCTATTTGGTCCATTTGATCTATTTCAGTCCACTTCGGTCCTGTTTGGTCCATTTCAATCCACTTCAGTGCTATTCGGTCCACTTCGGGCTATTTGGTCCATTTGATCTATTTCAGTCCACTTCGGTCCTGTTTGCTCCATTTCAATCCACTTCAGTGCTATTCTGTCCAATTCGGTCTATTTGGTCCATTTCAGTCCAAAATAGCCCAATTTGATCCTATTAGTCCCATTTGGTTCATAACAGTCCATTTTGGTCACATTCTATCCAATTCGGTCCATGTTGGTCCATTTTGGACTAACTGGGTCTTGATTCTATTTTACAGGTTGCTTTTTCAATTTTGGGCTCAATTTCTTTCTTTTTTTTCTTAAGTATTGTGTTAAAAAGTTTGAAATGCTATCCTACTTGGGCAAACTCTTTAATTTTGAACTTAAAAATATAAACACATTAGAAGTTAGAAATTAAAAATAAAGGTCATAAAAAGGAAACAAAAATGATAAATATTCAAAAAATAAACTTAAAATCCAAATTTCAATAATACAAGAATTAATAAATTATAGGGTAAACTACGTTTTTTGTTTCTATCTTATACACCATATTTCAATTTGATCCATAATCTTTCAATTGTATCAATTTGATTCCTAACCTTTCAATACCGCGTCAATTTTCTCACGTGTGAGTTTTAATTAATTCAACTAATAAAGTCCCTAATAGTTAACACTATAAGTTGAAACTCTCAAAAAAAAAAATAAATAAATAATAAAATAATAAAAAACATTTTCTCAAGCATAGCGTGAGTTGCAGCTAGTGATCTATTAAAAATAACACAATCTCCTTCTGTATTATAAACATGCACCTTCCAAATTTCCTCACTTAGATTTGCTCTCTCTCTCTCTCCCTCATATTTCTGAAGTCCGAAATAAAATGGACCGCATAATTTTATTGCATTACTGATTTACTTAAGTTCTAAACTTTTTGTTTCTCAAAAAAAAAAAAAAAAAAAAAAAATTCTAAACCTTTTTCGTGACAACAACAACAATAAAAAAATAAATTTATAATAAAAAAATAAAAATAAAAAAAATCGCTTACCCCAACATATGGTCTTTTCCTACCATTGGCAATGAGACATTACGCTTAACTACTTCTCTAATTTGAGAAAGAGAAAGAGACCATGTGAGCTGAGACATACGCTTAACTACTTCTCTATTTTGAGAAAGAGACCAGGTGCTCACCTCGATGCCACCTCCATTGTTTCCATTATATCTAGTTCATAGCAAGTTAGCAACTACGAAGAGATTAATAAAAAGGATACTGAGATTTACAGGCCCGGGATGCTCTTCTTTTGGATATGGAGCCATGGAAGAACTGGGACCTTTCAGAGTCAAGAGTGATGGAAAAACACTTTACCGAAATGTTTATGCATGGAACACAGGTAAGCAGATTCTAATTTCACTTTCAAATGATAGAGTAAAGCTGTAGAGCTTTAAGTACTCTGGACATCTTATCTGAATCTTTTTCTCCTTAGGTAAAACTAATACCTGTAAAAATTTTGGCAGTGGCAAATGTTATCTTTTTGGACTCCCCTGCTGGTATTGGGTTTTCATATTCGAACACCTCCTCAGATTACATAAAAAACGGTGACAAAAGAACAGCGGAGGACTCTTACACTTTTCTAGTGAACTGGCTTGATAGATTCCCACAATATAAAAACCGAGATTTCTTTATAACTGGAGAAAGCTATGCTGGTCATTATGTACCTCAACTTGCTTGCACAATTCTCTCAAAGAACAAGAACAAAAACCAAACAGTAATCAACATCAAAGGCATTGCAGTGAGTATATTGTGAAGTCTATCTTCAGTCTAAGACGTGCCTGTATCTCAATGCTAATTAAGGCTTCCATGTAAATGTCAATGTATGCAGATTGGGAATGCTTGGATAGATGATGGTATTGGTCAAATGGGCACATATGATTATTTCTGGACACATGCTTTAAACTCCGACGAAACTAATGCAGGAATTCACAAGTACTGCAACTTCACTACCAGTAATTTTTCAAGTACATGTCATGACTATCTAACTCAAGGAAACATAGAGGCTGGAGCGCTCGATGTTTCTAACATATATGCTCCAGTTTGCAACTTATCATCGCCTAAGTCAGGTCCAAGCGGTTCTGTAAGCCTTTACGCATCAATCAAATATAAATAATTTAAAATTTATTTAGAATAATAAAGAAATAGCTATGGAGATTATTATATATACATGAAGTATACAATTAGGTTTGACTTGATGCTCTTATAAACTAAGCATGAATTTCATCGCAATAATCTGTGATTATGTATTCAGTTGACATGTGCATTACAAACTTAACTGGCCTTGTAATTAGAACTAACCTAGAAATGGTTTTAATCTTACACTATATAGGTCCACGATTTTGATCCCTGCTCCAACCATTATGTTGATACATATCTAAATCTTGTTGAGGTGCAAACAGCTCTTCATACAAAAGCTACAAAATGGGAAGCTTGCAGGTATGAGTGACTAACCTGTGGTACCCGAGGACTAGACAACATTGGTAGAGATAATCCTGTCACGAAGCATGAAAAAATACAAGTCCAACATATGCAAAGTTAAGATCTTTCTTGTACTAAAAGTGCCACCCAATATAAATGTCTAATTTTGCTTCTGCACTGCCTGCAGAAGTACTCCATGGACAGACAGCCCAACAACAGTTCTGCCCACTATAAATCAGATCATTTCAAGTGGAATTAGTGTATGGATATACAGGTACACCCTCATCTTTACATGAGCCTTTATGGTTTTTTCCCAGTGACTGTAGGTCAAAATCTATACCGTTAAATATTACAGTAAGTAGATATAATACAGGCTAACGATTGCTAGCACCTTAAACTATCTGTCAATGAAACCTGCAGTGGCAACATGGATGGCCTAGTTTCAGTAACCACCTCTAGGTACTCCATAAACACTCTAAATCTACCGGTCAACACTACTTGGCGCCCATGGTATTCTGGCAATGAGGTAAATATATAAGATAATTGATCCCATAGTTTACCCAGCAGCAGTAAACAAGGTAATGAATTTTCAACATGATGATGCTGGCAGGTTGGAGGATATGTGGTTGGGTACAAAGGATTGACATTCACCACAGTAAGGGGAGCTGGGCATATGGTTCCAAGCTACCAACCAGAACGAGCACTGACCATGATCTCATCTTTCCTTAAAGGGGAACTTCCCCCCTCAGAATAAATTGCCATCTGACACGTTAATTTCTAAAAATTCATACCATCCAGGAACTTGTAACCTAAGCTCAAATTGTTTCGGCAAGGTCATGGATTGACTCCTACTAGAGAAAAGAAACTCAAAAAATAAAAATAAAAACTATTTATTTAGTATCATATTCCATGCTGTGTTATTTCTTCCATTTTTCTTTTTCTTTTTTCTTTTGGTTGTGGAAATAATCTACATCAAGCCCACAAGTACAGATGACAGAATCTCTCATTTGTAAAATAATGAGAACCTCCCTGACATGTAACTTTAAATCTTCCCCAGAACTCTTAAGCTTAAGGAGATCCTACTAGCACACATGTGCACACAAAAATACAACCACTAAACATTAAGCAATCGAGTTGTGACAGTCAAACTCTATACTGAAGATTTATGCACTACCTCCCTGATCGACTACAGAAAAAGAAAAAAACTAAGCACTTTCCTCCTCTGCTTCAACCCCTCTTCAATCAAACCTCAGCTCACATATTTTAGCGTGTTGAGCATGCCAAAACAAGCCTTAAATTGCAACACCAAAACTCATTTACCCTCACTCTAAAAGGGAAAAACTACCAAGATATATCATCAAATTCTCAGAACCCGAATAACACATATCTACATCTTCTACTCTGGCTACTCACGCCACAATGTAATAACCCCAATTGCTCGAATCTATCAAAATTAGCTGACCCACATGAGATGCACTCTCAATTTCCAACAAAATCAATACTCATGCTATAACTACTACTTTCATTCAACAGGCACTCCATGTCTGATGATGGACCTATACCACTTTCTCATCAGTAGAATACTTGAACAAATAAAGTTTTTTCCGTATTCCAATCATTCTGCAATACCCAATACAGCCTTTTTATTTAATAAAACCACTCATTACTTATCGATCCCCCCCCCCCCAAAAAAAAAGACTCCCACTAAATAAGGATTACCAAACAATTAGACAATACTTTATCAAAAGTACAGAAGAAGACCAACTGTATATTTGTCCAATGATCCCTACCTATGCTAAAGGCAGACTCCAAACCCTTCACTTTGGAAGCACAGAATATTTTCTTTCTGATTGGAAAGAAACTCAGAGACTCATGAGCATATGACCTTCATCCACCACCAGATTCTTAGTAGCTGAAGGATATGGAATTTAACCCAAAGGTATCATTGTATCAAACCAAGATTCTTTTGTCCTTACATATAGCAATAAATGGCAACAATTATTTACCAGTCCGTAGCTTCCAAGGCTGGGAATATAAACTAGACAATTCTGCTATCCTTCATGGAGAAAATTCCTGAAAATCCAGGATGACGGCTTTCAAAAGACAAGTAAAGGATGAGGGAGGGGGAGGCTCTCGAAACCAAATGAGAGATAAGCTAAAAGAATTGTCCAACCAGCGCCAAAGCCTCCCAAGATAGACAAGCCATCTATGGAAACAAAATTGACATTCAAGAGGAACCCTGATCTAAATCTCACTGAATTTTGGAAAAATTAAGAGAGATTAAAATATGTCATTTTGGTCTGGACAGCAAAAGTAAGGCGAGTCACAGTATGAAGCATAATAGCTAAGGCGTAAAAGAGCTTCTTTTCTTATAAATTGAGCTTCCACTATAAAAATGTAATGTACAAAGGTATGACACATCCTATTAAATGAACAAAAACAATAGTCACAACTTCATACCTAATAAAAATTTATATGAGTAATCAGTGTTCATGAAGTAGCAGCAAGACAAATTCATTGTCAACATAGCTGATGTCAGGTTTGATGTGAAAATGGACGGCTTTCCTTGTCAGAATATCCGGATATTCTCTTGACTAACCTCAGAAGAAATTTTTGCCTATTTAATATGGTCTCGTCAGGGTGTCCAAGAGTCTTATACCATTCCCTTAAACTGCTTGCAAAAGATTAATCTCTGTTTTGCAGCTAGTTTGCACAGAAGCTGCAATATTTGTGTCTATGAGGCGCTGACATAATCCTGAACATGTTGCCTCTTTGTCTGCTTGCATCCTGGGGAAAGGCTATAGAGAAACAACTCATTATTTTTTGGGAGGAAAGGAAAAAAAGAAGAGAAAAATGACACTTATGACCAAAAACACGGGAAAATAAAAAGTTACCTAGATAAAATGACCTAGAAATGATCATGTGCTTCCAAGGCTTCAAGGATGCTACCAACCCACCTGCCAAAAATTTAGGAGGTGACAAGTCCGATTGATGTACTAGAACAATCCACAAATTGACAGTGAACCCAAACAACCAAGTTATGAACTGCACAAAACTCATTTGAAGTCTCAAATGAGCTCTAGCTCAAAGGGCACCTTCTCCCCTTGTAAAGACGTGGAAGACAAGACCATGGGTTCAAGAACCGTTACACATTCCTAACTTAACACCCCCTTCCCAAAAAAAAAAAAAAAAAAAAACCTAACAGCTTATGTTTTCACGAATCTATTTATCAAATACTATAAATAAATGTGCCAACTATATCAAGTTCAATCTCATGATTTACCCTATGAAGCATGGGTACAGATACAGTACAATATGGGATATAAACTATACGAAAATTCTGGAAAAATTATGATACGATACGGTAGGGTTACATGTATTAATTACTTATTAAATATATTTTTATTTATACTTTTTATATATGGTTAAGCATTCATTTTTCATATATTATTAAGTATATATCAATTTAAAAGCAATAATGGAAAATAAAGTGAATCCATGGCCATTAAATGATGTTTAGAATACAAACCAAGATCCAAAAGAGTAAATAGATAAGTGTTCCACCTTAAAACCAATATATAGAAAATATAAATATAAATCCTTACAAGTTAGGGCTATCTCAAGGGGTTGGGTTGCAACTGTATCCAAACAGTATCATGGGCATATCCTAGACACATCGTCACTTTTTTTTCAAAAAATAAAAGGCTAGGACACGCATGCAGAGGTATCCTAGAGGAATTTGGTACGATACATATCAGATACGGGTACCTGAGAAAAAATGGAGAATCCATGCTTCCTAGGATTTACCATAGTTTTTACATGTAATAACTTCCTAGGTTGTATTTCAAAATTGGAAGAAACTACTATCAGGGCCCATTTGGTCATATTTTTCAGTTTTTGAAAATGGGGGTTTTTTTTCATGTACTTCGAAAAAAGTGAAGTTTAAAAAAGTTGTACAGTTTGAAACCGTGTCAAACAACAGTATGTGTAATCTCCTGGAAATGGTTAAAAATTTTAAATTGCAAGTCTCTTTCATTTAACAGAAACCAAAACATCTGACTACCATCCTCAACGATTCAAAGCTAGTTTTCTTGCACAAGCCACTTTATATCTTATCATAATTCATCACATATTACATTAAATTCATTCTTATTTGATTATACTAGGCAAATAAAAAATGTGGAGTTAACAGCCCAATTACAATTAAAGGAAACAGTAGTTAGTAAATTTTAGGTCAGTGGCATAAATTTTCTCCGATTTTTTTGATCAGTCAATTGCATTCTGTAACAACCATAGCATAAAAGGTTTGTAATCAATAACTTATAGCAGAGAGACACTGGCATAAGGTAAAATCTCCAAAAAAATATGTAAGGAAAGTGAACATACCCTTCAACACCAGGTTGAGCTGGGTAGTACACATTTTGCAGGCCTAATCTTTTCGCAGCCAAAGCAGTTGTCTCACCAATACAGGCAACTGAATTGTTCCACCCCTTTGCATTTGAAATAAGTTTGATCCAGGCACTGTTGCAATGGAGATTTACGAACTAAGTACATGGACTAAAAGTCTAAAACTTCCTTATCAAAAAGCCCCTGGTCAACCTAGGTAGCCCAAAGAACAAAAAGAAATATAGGTGTTTTATTGACCCTCATCATAAGGGGTGTAACCACAAAGTTGACTTAAACTGCATATAGGCAGTATATGAAATGGTCAAGTACATGTCACTCCACTCTGTAACTCTGGGGAAACTAACTAAATGTTGCATAAAAATAAAAGCACCAATTACACACCGAACTGCAGAAGGCGAGGCAGCTGCAACAACAGGAGTAGAAAGTGCCTGCTGTAAAAGCATTTGGTCAACATCATGGACTGGTACCTGGAAGAAATCATTTCAAATCAGGGGCTTATTTACACAATTAACAAAATTGGCTTATTATAAATCACCAGC